>NC_080169.1:117779529-117941675 GCF_950295315.1 Erinaceus europaeus | reverse complement strand
GCATGAAAAGGGTCTGACTTTCATTCCAGACATACCCTATTCCATTGATGTTCCAATCCTCTCTCTCTTTCCATAGTAAATATATATATTTAAAGTTAACTACATTGATGATATTTTTGCTGGAATAAGTGATAAGAAGTCATTTAGCATAATTGGAACAATTAAAATCTATTTGATTTAATTTATTTCTAGTGAAATAAAACACCACATGCTACAGAGATAGGAACTGAGGTAGAAGCCAGAGTCCTACTTTGAAACCTGTAATGCCAGAGATCAAATCAGGTTAAGTCCTGTACACTAATAGTTGCACTACTTTTCTGACTGGAATATTTTTAATACAAGGAAATACTAACTAAGATGACATCATTTTAAGTGAGATAAGTCAACAAGAGAAGATCAGATACCAAATGATCTAATGGATAATCAGGACACAATAAACAGGCAGGGAGGGAGAACACAAAATTAAATGTGGACTGGGCATAGTGTATTGTGTTGCAGCAAGAGATTCTTAGATGTGTGGAAGAGAACTGTGGTGTCCTGGTGCATAATGAAATTGTACTTATATATCAATGACTACACTGGAGAGCATTAACCCCTCAAAAAAAAAAACTCTTAAAAAAAAACTCATGGACAGACGTTGAGAAATAAAAAAAGAAAGTAGAACTTGCACTGAGTTTGGTGTATCGTGCTAAATGAGGCTCCAGGTGGGTTGGGAGGGCTACAGGTGAACTTTCAGGTCCTGGGGCAAGATGGTAATGGAGAACCGTGGCTGGGGGTGAGAATCTTTTGCAGAAAATTGATCAATACTACACATGTATCACAAACTATTTTTACTGTTAATCATTGATCCCTAAATACAAAGAAATAAAATAATGACTATGAAGAAATTATCAATAATAGTCCTTTAATCACTGTTCTTATTATAATTTAATGGGTTAACCAAATTCCCAGAGGTTCCAGCACTAAAGTTCAGAAATTTTAAAAAAATGAATAAGAAATGAATCTGTTAAACATTTTTTTTCTAACTACTTGGCATTTGCTAACTGCTTTTTCAGGATGCCTCTTTCCAATCATTATATGCTTGAATAATTCATTCTCATGCTTAGCAGTTCTAAAGTTAAATCAGGTTAAATTACTCTGACTTTTTTTCTGTTTCTGTTTTATGTCAACTATCTCTTTGCAGTATATATACTAATTGAAAGCAATCCTTATCAATCAAAATAAACACATCACCACACCCAGTCACCGAATTTAGCTACATGAATCTTGATTTTATAGTTGTCTGCACAGTAGAGAATGCTGAAATCCTAGGTCTCCACATACTTTTAACAACCAATAGTTATCATCTCCTTTAATTCCTTTGCACTGCTGCTGGGAATGTAAATTGTTCTACCTCTGTGAAAAACAGTTTCACAGAAATCTAGAAATGGCAATCCCACTCTTGGGGATATAAGCAGAGGAAACAGACACAGTCATCCTAAGAGATCTATGTTAGCCTATATTCGTATCAGCACCATTTTTTTTAATATTTATTTATTCCCTTTTGTTGCCCTTGTTTTTTATTGTTGTAGTTATTATTGATGTCGTTGTTGTTGGATAGGACAGAGAGAAATGGAGAGAGGAGGGGGAGACAGAGAAGAGGAGAGAAAGACATCTGCAGACCTGCTTCACCGCCTGTGAAGAGACTCCCCTGCAGGTGGGGAGCCAGGGGCTTGAACTGGGATCCTTAAGCCAGTCATTGTGCTTTGTGCCAAGTGTGCTACTGCCCGACTCCCCCATTTCGTTTTTTCTAATTATTTATTTTATTTATTTCCTTTTGTTGCCCTTGTTGTTTTATTGTTGTAGTTATTATTGTTGTCTGTCTTCATTATTGGATAGAATATAGAGAAATGGAGAGAGGAGGGGAAGACAGAGAGGGAGAGAGAAAGACACCTGCAGACCTGCTTCACTGCTTGTGAAGTAACTCTCCTGCAGGGAGTACTACTCTTAAGAATGATGAATTCATCTTCAACATCATCTTGGATACTGCTTAAATTAATCCTGTTATATGAGATAAGCCAAAAAACAAACAAACAAAACCGATGAATACCAGATAATCTTATTCATTGGTGGAACTTAAGAAACAAGAATGGAAAAGGGAAATACCAACTTTATGTGGATTTTACCTGTGGTATTGCACCAAAGCAAAGGACTCTGGAGAAGGAGAGTGGAGGGGCATGAGGGTTATTGGGGGCCTATTGAATGATTTTATAAAAAAGATTCAGTTAGAAGGTGAAAACATCTTGCAGACACCATGAGTAGATGAACAATTTTATTCATGTTTCAACAACTGTACTGTAAACCATTAACTCCTTTCAAAAATCATTTTAAAAATCCTCCTATCTGTAGTAAATTCACATGTAAAAATTTTGTAGATTCTGGCACTCTTCAAAGATATTTATTTTATTGGGGCATCAACGGTTTACTGTTAACAGTAAAATGCAGTAGTTTGTAAATGTGTAATGTTTTCAGTTTTTCCACATAACAACTCAAGCCCCTCTAGGTCCTAGTTCTTTTTTTGTATTATTTTTTAAATGCTTTTTAAAAAACCTACAGGTGGAGACAGGGGGCTTGAACCTGGTCCATGAGCATTGTGATATGTGTGCTCAACTAGTTGCTCCACCATACAACCCCTCTTCAATGATCTTTATAAACAAAAAAATTTATATAGATTTTTAAATTGAAAACTGAGTGCATAGCTCTTTCAATAAAATTTCACAGATTTTTATAATGAGTAATATTATAAGTAAACTTCCATTAACTTTGTACTGGATGTAGTACATGTGAATTTTAAGTTATATTTTCACAGATAATGTATGATGATTTTGATTCTCTGTGAATTTTTCACTTTACCATAATTCAAGAGACATTTAGATCCAGACAGACAGGTTCTTTTTTTTATTACTTTTCTTCTTCTTCTTTTCTTTTAATTTATAAAATGGAAATATTGACAAGACTATAAGATAAGAGGGATACTTTTCCACACAGTGCCCATCCCTAAGCTCCATATCCAATACAAAATATTCTAAGGATGTCTACTCTTTGATATCCTCTATCCCCACTTGCTTGCAATAAATGTATCATGTTAATGACATTTTTGCAGAATTTACGTATGTCTGTTTCTTCTGGTTCAACTGAGATTTCTTCTAGATCATATTCAACAGTTCATATTTCATATGCCTCTCCCCGAATTCAAGCTCTCACTCATGGATATTACAATTGTCTGCATTTTTGTCCCTCAGTTTTTGCCCTCTCTCTGCCTTTTCATTACCATCCATCCTACGCATTAACTTCACTTCACCATTAGGCTTTTTGCCTGCAGTCTTTTTCTTATATAAGTGTTACCTCATGGACTCAAGAATTTGTGCAGAGCTGAACTCCTTAAAATCTTCAATACAACATAAGATCTGAA
Organism: Erinaceus europaeus; assembly: GCF_950295315.1. Classification (NCBI taxonomy): domain Eukaryota; kingdom Metazoa; phylum Chordata; class Mammalia; order Eulipotyphla; family Erinaceidae; genus Erinaceus; species Erinaceus europaeus. The sequence continues at coordinate 117,938,224 of NC_080169.1, read as the reverse complement.
TAAACTGGCATTCAAGTTCTAATACAGTCTAACTCATACCTTAACCCTAGCTAGTTCTCACTTCCAACTGCATTCCACATGGCATCCCACCACAGACAAATTGGGTTAGTGAGTGTTTCATATTCATTTAACACATGTACTTGAAGCATGCTTTTACTCATGTGGGATATTCTCAGCACTTTCTAGCCCATCTATTAATATGTGAGACATTCTAGAGGATCAATTTGAAATGTTATACAAATCTTTCAAACTTCAATAGCCCCTTCCTCTTTTGTAATGGTCTAATCATTTACATGATAATTAGCATCTTCTTAATGTCTTTTTCATTTTTTTCCTATTTACTTCCCATTGATTCATAAAGACCATAAACCCTTTGAGGCTAGGAGACATTTAGCCAACTTGCTATCTCTATAAACACAGCATATGGCAGACTTTCAAGTATATATGTACGTAAAGCTGTGAATTTTGATGAGAAATATATCAAAGCTAGATACCAATGGTGGTGAGAAATAGCTGTTTTATCATACACAACTGTGTAGTTTGCGCTTTAAAATTATAGCTAACAAGAAGTCATTTCTTTTTCTAATGCATAAAAAACAGTATGAGAAGCCTCATGTGTATTCATTTCTACTGACACCTAAGGGGGGGGATGTTTTCTTCCTCTAGACATTAGCAGACTAACTAGTTTTATAACAGACTACTGTTAAAATTGAAGAGAATCAGGAGATATTTCACTAGGTAGAGTGCAGGCTGTGTCATGGGCAAGGCCTTAAGTTCAAGCCTCAGCAATGCATGGAGCCACCATAACACCAAGGAAGCCACACAGATGAAGTGGTACTGTGATATTTCTCCTTCTCTTCTCTTCCCTTCTCTTCTCTTCTCTTCTCTTCTCTTCTCTTCTCTTCTCTTCTCTTCTCTTCTCTTCTCTTCCCTTTCCTTCCCTTCCCTTCCCTTCTTTTCCCTTCCCTTCCCTTCCTATCTTCCTTTCCCTTCCCTTCCCTTCCTATCTTCCCTTCCCTTCCCTTCCTATCTTCCTTTCCCTTCCCTTCCCTTCCTATCTTCCTTTCCCTTCCCTTCCCTTCCTTTCCCTTCCCTTCCCTTCCCTTCCCTTCCCTTCCCTTCCCTTCCCTTCCCTCCTTCCCTTCCCTCCTTCCCTTCCCTTCCCTTCTTTCTCCCTCTCTCTCTCTCTCTCTCTCTCTCTCTATATATATATATATATATATATATATATATATATCTGTCTCTATCCAATAATAAAATAAATAGAAGGATGAGAGAGAGAGACAGACAGACAGCCCTGTTTCACCACTCCTGAAGCTTGTCCACAGCAGGTGGGGCATAGGGGGCTTGAACCTGGGTCTGTGCATTGTAACGTATGTGCTTTAACCAGATGCACCACTGCCTGATCCCTCTCCTCTCTCTGACTCTCTTTACATACATCTGAAATTTTATCTTATTTTATTCATTTATTTATTTTTTACTATTTATTTATAAAATTATAAAGAATAGGGGTATAATTCTATACAGTTTCCACCACCAGAGTTCTGTGTTCCCATCTTCATCACTGGACATCTCAATAGTTGTGCTATGGTTTGATTCTATAACTGTCTATCTCTATATCATCCTCTATATCTATTTCCCCCCTACTCTCTCTGTCTATATTTTTTTCTTCCATTTTTTCCAATGGTCCTGGCTTCACTTCCTTTCTAAGTCACCCCTACAACTGTTAATTACTTAGGGTGTCTTTCCTTTTTCCTCTTCTTTCTCAGATAAGAGGAGTCCTGTCTGGATTCCTCTTAGGTTTTCCATATTCACTTACATTTCATTGTATATCTGAAATTTTAAAAGAATGAAACAAAATCAAGTTGGCAGAAATGAAATTGGATATGTGTAGGATAGGCTGTAACCTACAGAATGGAGAAAGTATTCAAATAAGTAACCTGCAGTACCTCTGGTACTCGCAGTCTGGAGCTAAGATATTATTCGACTCAGTTGGCTTTCCTTCCTTCAATCATGCTGCATGCAACTTATGTATTAATATTCTTATATTTATCATCATGATCATCACATGTCAACATCATCATGGTTTGGTCATCCTGCTCCTTAATTCTTGCTTCTGGTGGTGTGGGGGAATGAATCTAGGACTTTGGAGCCTCATGAAAGTTTTTCTTTTTCTTTTTTAATTTATTATTATTATTATTTTATTTTTCCTTTTGTTGCCCTTGTTGTTTTTCATTGTTGTAGTTATTCTTGTTATCGATGTCATCGTTGTTGGATAGGACAGAGAGAAATGGAGAGAGGAGGGGAAAACAGAGAAGGGGAGAGAAAGAGAGACATCTGCAGACCTGCTTCACTGCCTGTGAAGCGACTCCCCTGCAGGTGGGGAGCCAGGGCTTGGAACTGGGATCCTTACTCCAGTACTTGCTGCTCTGTGCCAAGTGCACTTAACCCTCTGCTATACTGCCCTACTACCAGTCATGAAAGTTTTTCATCTTAACTGTTAAGCAGTCTCTCCCACTCCATGTAATTTATTTATTATTTTCTCCTAGAGAATTCCAGGCTTTATTCAAGTCTTCTTATATTCTCTGTGTATAATATGCATTTTAAATATTTTAATAGTCTATCCAGTAGGGAATTTTCTTATAATTTTCAGTTGATTCATATCCATTTCTGTTGGTATGCTTCTAGTTCTGCTTCTGGGATCCCTTCTGTTACATTGCTTGACGTTGTGGTCTATTTACATGGTCATTCTGTTACATTGGTTTGGTCTCACTCCCCCTGTAGGTGGAGAACCGGGGGCTCAAACTGGCATCCTTAAGCCGATCCTGAAAGAAAGGCACCTGCAGACCTGCTTTTCCATCTGTGAAGCGACTCTCCTGTGGCGCCAGGTGTCACTTGCAGTGGCAGGACGCAGAAAAAGGAGGTTTGGAGCAGAAAGGGAACTCAATCCTTTATTTGTGCTGGCACCTCAGAGCTGGGTGAGAGAGCAGCAGTTTGGGCCACGTGGAGGTAGCAAAAATGGCCGCCTTGTGCAATCACCTTCCCTGCGTCTAATCACCGAAGTGAAAGGCGGGCAAGAGAGAAAGGGGTGGAAGAAGGAGGGCTTTTATGGGAATAGCTCTCTCGAGAATGGGAAGGGGGAGGAGTAACCATAGCACTCCAGGGTTGGATAATAACTCTCATGAGAATGGGAAGGGGGAGGAGTAACCAAGCACTCCAACTATAGCAGGAATTGACAGTTCCCTGAGGGCACAACATGGCAGATGTGACTGCATCTGCACAATTTCCCAGCACATTTCTTATCTGCAATGCCCAGTCTTGCCAAATGTAGTGCAAGTTAATTCCTAATAGTGACTGAAACATTAAATTGAAATGTTAACATAGTCTTCAAAAATTTCAAACAAAAAATTGGATTTTTCCAGATTATAAGATTTTAATACCAAAAAAAATTTAAAATCACTGTCATTCTTTCATATTTGACTATTGTGAATATATATACTTACTTTTGAATGTGTTATTCTCTGCTCTTTGGGTATGTATCTAGAAGTGGTATTTCTGGATTATAAGATATCTTCATGTTTATAATGATGAAGATATTTTATAATCCAGAAATACTACTTCTAGATACATACCCAATTATGTGAATACAGTTCCAGCAGAAAGTTTCTCATTTTACAGTCTTTCAGTTTAGTTATATAACTTACAGTATATTAATATCTCTCTATCTGTAATCCTTATTTCAAATAGTCTTACTTTTTTCCACAGGTTATCCCAAAATGTTCTTGGTAATAACCAAAATCAATCTTGTTCTAACACTTCATAACAATGCTTACACTAGGATATTTAATACTTGAGAGAATATATTAAGATAATAAAAATGTAAACATCTCTCTGCAAAGCAAATATCATGTATTGTCATAGTTATTCACAGAGGACGCCATCATTATTTTTCTAGCTAACACTGTTGCCCTAATTTCCAGCCTCATACACTCAAATGATTCTATTTCATTTCTCAATAAACATCTCAAAGTGAAAGCATCTTCTTCCATTCCCATCGGATGCCTGTCTACCATTTTTCTGCACTTGAGTTAACTGCCATTTCCATCTCAGAATTTATATATTCTTCCAGTTGATCAGACTAAAATCTTGGAATTGTCAAGGGCACCTTTTGCTTTAGCATCACCTATATAATTACTTGAGCAAATTACAACATCCTATGGTTTCAAAATATACACTCTTGGGAGTCGGGCTGTAGCACAGCGGGTTAAGCGCAGGTGGCGCAAAGCACAAAGACCAGCATAAGGATCCCGGTTCGAACCCCGGCTCCCCACCTGCATGGGGAGTCGCTTCACAGGCGGTGAAGCAGGTCTGCAGGTGTCTATCTTTCTCTCCTCCTCTCTGTCTTCCACTCCTCTCTCCATTTCTATCTGTCCTATCCAACAAAGACAACAACAATAATAACTACAACAATAAAACAACAAGGGCAACAAAAGGGAATAAATAAATAAAATAAATATTAAATATATATATATACGCTCTACTTGACGACATCTCACTCACTTGCCAACAACACTCTGGCTTCATCTACCTCTTCAGGGGATACTATCTATTTTCTTATTTACCAGCAGTGCTATGGTCTGGCAAGTGGCATTGTTCTGTTGTATGGGTATTGAATTTGGAACCTCAGCTATGAAAGTATTTTTAGCTGATTCATTATGCTATCTCCCAAGCTCTTGTATTGTATTTTATCCATCTGCTTGTATGCACCAAGCCTTTTTATCATGTCACTCATTTCTGAGTTTTATATGTACATGTTTATGTATGCACTCAAATTGGCATTACTTAGAACTTTCAAAATTTAAATTTATTTTATGTTTCACTCCATTGGAGGAAAGGAAAATCAGATTAAGTTTAGGAATTCAAAATAATTTAATTAAAAAGATTGAAGTCAGGAACATCACCATAACCCTCCTGCAGATCTCTCCAGGACATTGCCCTCCTTGTAAAGAAGCAATGGTAGGTATTGGCCAACTCTCTGAAAGGAGGCCATGTCATTCTACTCTGCCATTCAAGGAAGACTAGTCCTGAAACGAGTGCAGCGTAGATGTGGCCATGGACTGTGAGCTTAGACTGATAGAGATTCAGAGGTTACACTTTATCCTGTGCTAAATATGAATAGACATGGGTTCTATGGGTCAAATTAATGTAGTTAACAGTGGTATTTATACACCATCCTCATATAAATAAGAGGAAGCTATTCTCTGCCCTAATTTAACTTTCTAGGTCTATTCTAAACTCTGACACCATCCTCCCAGACAATACTTTTTCAATATCACTGGCATGTTAGTTATTATGCTCAGGCAAAAATTACTAAAGTCATGGGCCACATGGAACATACCTAAGGTAAACTTCCAAGCTTCTTTCCACACAAAGACCCCTAGTTTCATTTGCTCTATTTTTACTTTTGGATTCCTGTTTATTGAACAATCTTAGTACTTTTCAGCCAATTTTTAGATGCTACCATGAGGATAGCCTGACTTCCTCTGGCAGATGACCTTACCATTGTGCTCGGGAACCTCACTTCCCCAGAGCCCTACTGCACTAAGGAAAGAAAGAAAAAGTCTGTGGGTATTTATTGACCAATGCCCATATCCAGTGGAGAAGCAATTATAGAAGCCAAACCTTCCACCTTCTGCACCCCATAAAGTATTTTGGTCCCTACTGCTAGAGAGAAATAAAGAATAAAGAAGCTTCCAATGAAGGGGATAGAATAGGAAACTCTAGTGATATGAACCATATGGAACTGTATTCTTGTTATCTTAAAATTGTTGATCATTATTAAATTATGAACAAAAAAATCAAAATAGATAAGTTAAATAATAAAAGAGATGGAATTTTTTTATGTTTTACTATCCTTTCACATTAAACACAAAATCAACTCAGGTTGGAAGAAAAACAAAATGTGATCTATAAAATTATATATTTTGTAACAAAAACATAGACAATTGTTTCATTTACTTAAGGGTAAAATTTGGATTAATTGAGATAAAATATTGACCAAAGAGAAGCATGGATTATTTAAATGTGTGAATATCACAATATTATTGTGTATTGTGTAAGGAAAATTAAAAACAAATAATGTAGCAACCAAAATATGAAGATATTTAATTTTTTACAGAAAAGACAAAGCTAATTTAAAAATGGACACAATACTTGAAGCAAATATTCATTATAATCAGATGATGCAGCCTTATGTGGCCAATACTCATATATGTTTAGAAGTACTTTGCATTAGAAAATTCAAGTACTTACTACAGCTATGTGTTAACAACTACTATATTAGGCAGAAAACAAGTCTCACAATTATCTAAAGTCAAAGAAAAGGCCTTAATGACAAGCATCATTCTAGAGTATGCAAATGAATTGTCATTTGAGAACAATGTTCATGTGATCTAGATCAGTTTATCATTAATGGAAATTGAGTTAGCTACCTGGAATTATACTGAATTTGAGGATAAATTCATTTTATTTCTACTAGTGTTTCTGACTGAAATCTCTTTGTACTACTTTAATGAAATGCTATTCGTTTTCTGTAAAAATCTTGTATATATATATTTTTCTGTACTTTATGTCTAACTACCATAAATGATTTATGAAATTTCATTTTTACCCTTGCCAGCCTCAAATTTGACAATTTTCCACTGCTTTGGTGAGGACTATGTTTCATTTTTTTTAACTGATTCATACTTACAGGATACTGAGTACCCCCAAATTACGATTTAATGAAAAGGAAAATCATTTTTTTTAATTCCCCTCTTATCCTGCATGAATATTTAAGTTATCAAGATATGAGTATTTTTACTTACATGTGTGCTTCTGGGGCTTATGAATAACATTTCCACCCTTTATTGGGTGTGTAAACGTCTATCAGTTTAATTTTATAGATGTTACATTTAGAAATCACAGGATATTTTAATTTCAAACATTAAATCATGTAGCATGTATAGTATCTCTAAGTACTCTATGTATCTGCCTGTATGCTATATACATGCTTACACAATGTATTTATGGGATGGATGCATACATGTTTATTCATAGTTATGTGGATTAACTTCATTGACTTTTTCTTGAAAGGCATTATTTGACATCTAGGACTCTGGTAGGACTTTAAGCTTATGATAGTCATTTTCTTTGGTCCCTTTCTGAACCTCTCTACTCCTGTGATACTTTTTGTGCTTATTGGAACTCAGACCAATGTGAAGGCAGCTTAAATGACAGTCACCCAGCAAATTACAGAAAGTACAGCACTTTCTGTTTCATGGGACAGCAGTTTGGAAGAAGACAAAGCACACTGTAAATGAGATCACAAGATTTGACTTTCTTGGGGAAAGATGTAATACATCGACCCTACACTGCACGTAAACTTTATTATTTCATAACAAGTCAAAGCAAGAAAAAGTCAATAGAATGTAATAGTAAGCAACTTGTATAAGAATGAAAACAAATAAAGAAGTAGAAAAAAAGAAATGATATTTAAATACAATATTTGAAGGAATGATTACTAATGAGTTCTTTTTTTCAAATAATTGTGTTGGGGTGATACTAGTTTACAGGACAATTGTTGACACATGGATATGGTTTATTTTCTTTTTAAGAGTGTGTTTTATTTATTTATTCTGGATAAAGACAGAAATTGACAGCGAAGGGAGATACAGAGAGGGAAGAGAGAAAAAGTAAGAGAGATACACACCTGTAATGCACTTTCACTACTAGTGAAGCTTACTCCTCTGGGGGTGAGGACCAGGGACTTGGACTCAAGTCCTTGAGCACGATAATGTGTGTACCCTACCAGGTGCACCGCTGATCAGCCCCACTTAATTTTTTTGTTTAACTAGAGAACTGCTCCAATCTGGTTAATGGTCATTCTGGGTATTGGACCTGGAATTTCAGAGAGCCTCAGACATAAAAGTTTTTTGCACAGCTAATATAATTTTTCCAAGCCCTCATGAGTACAGTGTCAATTTTTTAATTGCCTTTATAGGACAGAGAGAAATTGTGTGAGGAAGGGGGGCATAGTAGTAGAGAAGAAAGATTGATACCTGCAAACCTTCTTCAAAGCTCCTGAAGCATCCCCCTACAGGTGGAATGCAGGAACTTGAACCCAGGTCCTTGCACAGGGTAAGGTCACAAGAACTGACATTCTTGAGGAAAGATATAATGCATCAACCATGCAATGCACGTAAAACTTGTATTACTGGGGGTCGGACGGTGGCGCAGTGGGTTAAGCGCAGGTGGCGCAAAGCGCAGGGACCTGCGTTAATGATCCCGGTTGGAGCCCACGGCTCCCCACCTGCAGGGGAATCGCTTCACAAGCGGTGAAGCAGGTCTGCGGGTGTCTATCTTCCTCTCTCCTTCTCTGTCTTCCCCTCCTCTCTCCATTTCTCTCTGTCCTATCCAACAACGAATTGCGTCAACAAGGGCAATAATAATGACCACAACGAAGCTACAACAAGGGCAACAAAAGGGGGAAAAAAATGGCCTCCAGGAGCGGTGGATTCATGGTGCAGGCACCGAGCCCAGCAATAACCCTGGAGGAGGAAAAGAAGAAAGAAAGAAAAAAAAAAACTTGTATTACTTCACAAAAAGACAAAGCAAGAAAAAATTGATAAAATGCACCAGTAAGCAACTTGTATAATTATTACAGAAGCCAGACCTTCCACCTCCTGCATCCCACAATGACCTTGGGTCCATACTCCCAGAGTGCTAAAGAATAGGAAAGCTATCAGGGGAGAAAATGGGGTACAGAGTTCTGGTAGTGGGAATTGTGTGGAGTTGTACCTCTCTTATCCTATGGTTTTGTCAATGTTTCCTTTTTATTAAAAAAAAAAGAATGAATATAAATGAAGTAGCAAAAAATGAACTGATATTTAAGCACAATATTTGGAGAAATGCTTACTAGTGATTTCCTTTTTCTTTCTTTTCTTCTTCCTTTTTTTTTTTTTTTTTTTGAGTATGCACTCAACCAGTTGCAACACTTCCTGGCCCCTTTGGTGAGTATAACTTATTATTTTCCTGTTACAGTTATCTGCACACCTCACCAAACAAGAACTTAAATATTTTTCCACTAACCTGTACTGGGATCCCATTGCCTTTTTTTTTTTTTTTCTATCTTCTCCTGCTTCCTTGTCCTCTGCTGTATTGACATTTGTAGAATACTCTGTTCCTCCAAATTATCATATTACTGATGAAAAGTTTTTTTTTTAATGCTGTTAAAATAAAAAAAAACACCTTTAACCCAAGGCAGTTTTATTTCCTTAGACATAGATGTTTCTTTGTGAAATTATATCACCTTTAATTTCATCAAACATCAAATTGGGTACATTTTTTTCTGAAAATTAATTATCTTAATTATGATTTTATCCATTTATTTTTCTTCACTGACAATATGGTTTACAAAAGAAGGTATAATGAAAAAGTGTTATTATTTTTTTAAAAAAATGGTATATTAATGGTTTATAATATAGCTGTTAGCACATGGATTTAATTTCTCATCTCACTAATATAGATGACTTCAAGCAATCTATCCCTCAAATTAGGTCCCTCATCATTTATCAGGACCTGAAATCTCCCCCTCTCCTCATCCCTCTACCTTTCAATGTTCTCCTCTCCCAGAGTCCTTTATTTTGGTTCAATAAGCAAATCCAGTCTAAGCTTTAATTTATGTTTCCTCTTGGTTGTTGTTGTTGCTGTTTAAGTTCTGCCCATGAGTGAGATAATAACATATTCCATATTCACCCCTCTCTTTCTGGCTTATCTCACTTAATATGATTCCTTCAAGCTCTTTCCAAGATGAGATGAAGAAGGTGAATTCATCATTCTTAGTAGCTGAGTGGCATTCCATTGGGTTTATATACTACAACTTTCTTAGCTATTCATCTGTTGATACTTGAGTGTCTTCAAAGTTTGGGTTAATCCAAATTGTGTTGCTGGTTGTTTAACTTTTAATAACAAGACTCCTCAAATTACTAGGGCATATTACAGTACTAATGAGAAAGAAGATTAAGCCAGACGATATGAGAAAGGGAAGATGCATGGGAAAGACAAAATCACACACATAGGCAGTTTAGTTTACCCATCTGTGAATGAAAAGAGCTTTGAGAAAAATTTCCTAGTCTAGATACAATTGACATAAATTTAGTACAGCCTTATCAATACCAAGTTACAGAATATGTAGAAAAAGAAAACTTCTGTCATTACAGGAATCAATCATATAGAAAAGTCTTCAATCTCATATAATACTGTGAATATAATTCACATGTACCAAAAATACACTTAATCAGTTCCAACAAAATCTCTGGATTACTAAGTGAGTTACTTTAAAAGTTTAAAGCAGGAATCATTTATAATAGGATAAATGATTGTTATCATATAAAATATTGTGTTATTATAAATGTAACTGTAACATTTTATTATGTTATAATTTTTATTTTAATTTAAATGTATTTTTATCTGATATAAGTTAATTCTCTTTCCCTTTCTACATTTACTTGGACTCTACAGTGTTTTGAACAATCTGCTTACTCTGTTATCTAGGATACTTTTTTCTATTTGACATCTTTATGCATCTTATTCTAGAAATGAAACTGTAAGATCCAGTGAAATAATATTAAAAACAACAAATTTGTTCTACCAACCACCCATACTCTACCTACTAATTAAAAAAAAGAAAGCTAAAAACTAAAAGAGGCTGAGATGCAAGAGATGACATGCTAAATAACCATTCTTCCTATTGATTTGCTTTTTGTTGTATGTGTGTGTCCTTTTGCCTCCTTACCCCTTCTGATGTATACTGATTGGTTTTATCATTTTAAAATAAACAAAACATATGGAGCTTAATTATGCCAAGAATTTGTTGGCAATCATCAAATACATTTGTTCCTTAAAAGCCCCCAGTAGAATTTAGGCCCTTAAAAATAATTACACTTTAAAGAGCATTTAAACAATCTTCATATTTAATTCATGAATATGAAAATTCTTTGGATTTTATGACCAAATAATTTCATATGCAAAACAACTTAACATTTTCTCCTTTGACACAAGCTGTCTTTTTGCAACTAATAGAAATAATCACTCTCATTTACTCTTATATAATGTAATACATGACCTGCACAGCTCTAAGCATTCTCTATATATTAAGCTAATCTTCACAACTACTATGCAAATTAGTGTCATTTTATCCATGTTACACAGATAATTCAGTAAAGGTTTTATGTCCTGCTAAAAGTCACAAACATGAACACTCTCAAAGGAAAAAATAATACCTGAAACTAGCCCATTTTATAACTTTAACAGGTAAAGAAAAATATATAGTCTTTTTTGTAATGTGTTATGGTGTGTTCAGTACAAAAGACAGAGAAATGTTGTACTGTGGCTTAATTCTTAACACACACACACACACACACACACACACACATACACACACACGCACACACAGTGCAGAATAATTCTGTTGTCACCAAAAGTTTCATTTTTATTTGTTATTAACAGTATGTTACACTATTATAAGAATATATATATAATATATTTATTATTATAAATAATACCAGGCCACACCCACCACCGAAGTTCTATATCCTCACCCTCCCAAATCTCAAAGAAAAACCTCATCATTATCACAAGTTTTAGAAATAGATTATTTTATTCTGTTATTTTTTTATTTTTACTTATAAAAAGGAAACTATACAAGACCATAGGATAAGAGGGGTACAACTGCACACAATTTCCACCATCAGAACTCCATATCCCATCCCCTCCCCTGATAGCTTTCCTATTCTTTAACCCTCTAGGAGTATGGACCCAAGATCATTGTGGGATGCAGAAGGTGGAAGGTCTGGCTTCTGTAATTGCTTACCCTGCTGAATATGGGTGTTGACAGGTCGATCCATACTCCCAGCCTGTCTCTCTCTTTCCCTAGTGGGGCAGGGCTCTGGGGAAGCAGGGCTCCAGGACACATTGGTGGGGTTGTCTGCTCAGGGAAGTCCTTCAAGTTCATGTGTATCCAGTCTTTAGATTCCACTTATGAGTGAAACTATATGGTAGTTTTATTTCATATCTTTGTTATTTAACTAAGCATAGTCACCCCCCAATTCCATCATTTTTTCAAAAAGGACACAAGGTCATCTTTTTTGACTGCAGAGTAGTATTCTTTGAAATATATATTCAATAACCTCTTTAGCCAGTCACCTGTTGATGGTTATGTAGGCTGCTTTCACTCTTGTCTATTGTCAATGATGCAGCTATGAACATAGCGGTGCATATATCCCTTCTGATTAGTGTTTGTCTATTGAATACATGCCTAAAAGTGGTATTGCTGGAGAGTAAGGTACTTCCGTGTTTATTTCAGAAAGATTCTCCATACAGTCTTGCAAAGGAACTGCATCGATTTGCATTCCATCCAGCAGTGTAGCAGAGTTCCTTTTGCTCTTAAACCTCACCGACACCTGTCATTAGGAACCAAAAGTTCCTAATGATCCTTCACATTAATCCCTTCTCAAAATCTATATCCTAAGCAAAGGATAACTTTCTATCTCTACATATTTTATAGCTTTTCATATGAATGAATCATACAATATATTTTGTTTGATCATTTCTACTATCAAGTTTTGAGGCTTAATCATGCTTTTTCAGATGTTTATTGATATTTTCTCAGTTATTATTATTTTTTCTTTATTGTTGTTGTAATTATTGATGTTATCATTGTTAGATAGGACAGAGAAAAATGGAGAGAGGTGGGGAAGACAGAGAGAGGGAGAGAAAGACGGACACCTGCAGACCAGATTCACCGCCTGTGAAGCGACTCCCCCGCAGGTGGGGAGCCAGGGGCTCAAACCTGGATCCTTGCGCTCCTGCGCTATTCCTTGGCTTTGCGTAACATGCGCTTAACCCGCTGTGCTACCGCCGGACTCCCTCAATTATTGTTGAGTAATATGCTCTAGTAACAATGTGTCACAAATTGTTTCACCAGTTAGTGGACATTTGCATTGTTTCTACTTTTATTGTTTACTACTATATAAAATGCTGTTGTGAATTTTTACACAATATCTTTACATAAACCAATAATTTTATTTTATTCTCGTGAATAATATCAGAGTAAGGTTGTTGTATTTACTATCATAAAACTGTACTATATATATATATATATATTTAATTAGCAGCTACAAAGTTTGAACAAACAGGGTAGGGGTAGGTAACATAATGTTTCTGATGCCTGAGGCTTTAACGTCCTAGGTTCACTCCTGCACCAACATAAACCAGAGCTGAGCTGTGCTCTAGTAAAGAAAAAAAAATGCACTAACAAGATTTTTCAGATTCTCCATATTTTCTCTAACTGTTGATATTGGTAGAATTATCCAGTATAATTCCCATTGCAAATGGTAATTCTCTATCACTTTAATCTTTAGACTATCAGAACACCACTTTTTGTTCAAGGTACACTTTGAACATCCACTATAAAAATGCCAAGATATGAATGTCATCTATTTGCAATTGAAGAGTTTAACAGTTTCTCTAATTAGAAGACAGTTCCTTCTATAAAAGTTGTATCCCCGGCAGTCAGGCGGTAGGAAGCAGGTGAAGTACACGTGATGCAAAAGCACAAGGACCAACAAAAGGATCCCGGTTTGAGCCCCAGGCTCCCCACCTGCAGGGGAGTCTCTTCACAAGTGGTGAAGCTGGTCTGCAGGTGTCTACCTTTCTCTCTCCCTCTCTGTCTTCCCTTCCTCTTGCCATTTCTCTCTGTCCTATCCAACAAGGATGACATCAAGTACTACAACAATAAAAATAGTAATAAAAACAAGGGCAACAAAAGGGAAAAAATAAATAAATAATATTTTTAAAAAAAGTTGTATCCCCTTACTGGCATATAGTTTTTCATAGATTACAAAGTATTGTCATACATATCATTAGCTTTTGTTTTGTTTTTATTGTCTTTATGGTTGTTCTCAAAGAACACCTGAAGAAGTATATTTACAAATATAAACAGCAGACTTAGTGAGAGTAGAAGGTTTATCCATACTAGACTACTCCTGCAAGAGGCAGGTTCAATACAATGGTGCTTTCTCTTGTTCAGAACTCTGCTTCATATCACAGCATTTTGCAGTTTTATAGCTCTTTGTTTTAATACCATCTTTACCCTTCTACCAGCTTGATAGACTTCACTCTATACAAACCCACTTAAATGCCCTAATTCCCACTATGAGGATATAACACTGACATTCATAAAAGAAATTAAAGGAAGAGGACAGTGACTTACACACAATATTTTCTATTTCTCTCTCAGTTTCTATCAAGTAAAAGGGTAGGGAAAAAAAGTAGAAGCTAGCCACTGGGAGCAGTGAATTTTTCCTGCTGGCACTGAGCCCCAGTGATAAAGCTGGTGGTAAAATAAAATAACACAAACAAACAAACAAACAAACAAAACCCCTTCTCTCTCAAAAGCCTAGACCAGGGAGGACAGAAGCAATCGGTAGCACAGCTATATACAAGATGCTGGATATTATACCCCAAACCCTAACAAAGGGACCTTCCAAAGTTAACCCAATCACCAAATAATGTGATAACAATAACTATCCATTGTCTTCTTGAACCCTGAGACAACAGGAGCCTCACATTTCCACTATAAAGCCTATATTTCCCCCAGTCCTGGAACCGTAGGGTGGGGTCCACTTTTCTGCATGCTGCTAACAATTCAAATCAAATAATATTGCATCCATGGATCGCAACCTAATCAATGCAAGGAGTGCCACCCCACCATGCTTCACTTCAGACTGTGACCAGAGAGTTCAACCCTTCAGCTTCATCACTCGGGTGAGACCTTTCCTTTCATAGTATTCTCTAATTCCATTCCAGGTGGTCCACTCCCCAATAAAGTCCCCAAACCCAGATATAGTCCAGGTCCCCTGAGATAGAGCATAGGTTCACACGTGCCCACAAACTAGGGAAAAATATATTCCTGAAATCAAAAGTACACAAGAGCATGCAGGGAATACCCCCCAACAACTCATCTGCACTATTCCAGTCTTTAGATCCATGATTGTTCAACAATTTGTTTGGCTTTGTATGTTAACTCTCTTCAGCCACCGGGTTCCGGATGCCAGCAAGATGCTGACCAGACTTCCCTAGACAGACGACCCCATTAATGTGCCCTGGAGCTCTGCTTCCCCAGAGCCCTCACCCTACTAGAGAAAGAGAGAGGCAGACTGGGAGTATGGATTGACCAGTCAACGCCCATGTTCAGCAGGGAAGCAATTACAGAAACCAGACCTTCCACCCTCTGCAACCCACAAGGACCCTGGATCCATACTCCCAGAGAGATAGAGAATGGGAAGGCTATCAGGGGAGGGGATGGGATATGGAGATCGGGTTATGGGAATTGTGTGGACTTGTGCCCCTCTTATTCTATGGTTTTGTTAATGTCTCCTTTCTTAAATAAAAAAAAAAAAAAATTTAAAAAAACCTTCAAAAAACAAATTTGAGCTTAATTATTGAATTAACAAAATGGCTCACCTTAGTAATTTCACAAAAATAATTTATTTTTGCTCACAGTTTTCACCATTATCTTTTTTCTCCCCACCTCAAGTATGTTTTCTTCATTTTTAAAACTTATTTTAGGTTCATACTTTGGTTGCTGGGAGTGGTGTTAATTGACATGGAGAGTGAAAGATAGACACCACATGTGAATTGTCATTGCTATAGCTAGGGGAGTGGGAACTTGAACCTGAATCCTTACTCATAGTACTATGTGCTTTTAACATGGTGTACCATTAACCAGCTCTTTCAGAAAGTTTTCTTGTTAAGAGATATAAATGATATATTAATAGTACATACAAAAAATGAAACCTTAGTATACTACAGCTAATGAAGTGGTTCTGTGGTAGAGCATAGGACTTGTATATATATATATATATGACTGAGATCTTTCTGTACATTGTCAAGAGCCTATTCTGGCTTCCATGTAATTCTCACCAACTTGATCTTCCATTCTAGAAAATATCTAAAACAATAATAATAATAATATATAATTCCTTTTTAATATGCACATAATTATTTTTATATTCCTCAGTTTTGAGTATCCATGTAATCTTTCACTTATTTATTTGAAGCAAAATATTATTTATTAAATTATATTAATTATGTAAGTAAATGAATGAAAGAAATCTAGAAGGAAGGGAAAGAAAGACAGGAAGAGAATAATAGGATAATGTTTGACTGCTCAAGAAGATTTTCCCCTGCAGATGGGGACCAGGGAATTTAACTCTGGTCCTTGCACATTGTGATATATGCACTCAACTGGCTATTCTATTGCCTGGCACCAAGACATAATTTAGAAACAGTATTTTGCCCCTGAAGTTTGGTGTGTGTGTGTGTGTGTGTGTTTATACGTATACATGTATATATTTACATATTATATTATATATGTGCATATTTAAATAAACACACATTTATGGAAGGAACACATTGCTAGCTCCTTTAGCATGCTAGATCAGGTAAAATAAATACCTCCTTAAAACTTCAAAAAAAGTTCACATCAAATCACATCGACCTCAGTCTAACTGTGATTTACTTAACTTTTCCTAACTTATGCTGATAGCATGACTATGGTAATATGGCTTTTTACGAGTCCCAGAAGTCAATAGAAAGAACATTAATTTTAGTCTCTCTTGCTGAATTTATGAAATAGTGAAAAATGAATTATCATTAATCTAATATGTCCATCATATAATTGTTATTCTTAACTTTAAATTTTAAAAACTCAATCTTGCCTTCAAACTGATACAGGATGACAGTAGGTATAAGTATATAAGTTGCAAATAACCTCAGAGATTCATTTGCTTTTCCAAGTGTTTCAATGTCATTAATTCCAGCAAACTATTCAGGACTTCCCTCATGCATAAATGACTGGTTCCTCATAATGGTGTACGGCATTTCAATTTCCAGCCTGCCCTCAATAAACAGGATGAAGAATTGCAATGTTCATGTATAAACTGTTTTGTGACTCAGTGTTTATCTACCATAATCAATAACATCCCGATTCAAAAGAAATCAAAGCACATGAAAAGTAAAACAATTTTATTTTATAGGCTAATCAAATTCTTTGTTCTCTTCTGCAGTATAAAAGATTATTAAAATCTTAAGTGCCACAAGGTAAACTTCATTATACAGAAGTTGTAATGTAAATTAAAGAGTAAAGCATTCAGAGAATATGCTTAGTTTCCAAAGGTGATTTTACTTATGCATTTATTGATTTCTTCAGATGTATAATCTAACCAGGTTCTTCTGTTCAGCAGCTGTGATTTGTCCCTATAGAACCTGAAATTGTGTAATAAATATTATTTAGGAAGATACATAATGCTACAAAGCAGTATCTTCCTGTGTAAAGAAATATCTGGGAGCTTGGGAGGCATGGCCAAAGAGTAAGGGCAATCCATCCAGACTCTCACTGAAAACAACAAATATCTACAACTACCAATCTTGACAGACCTCACCAACTATGACTTCTGGAAGTACCAGCTATGAGGAAAACCTGTTAACTTTTAATCCATGACCTCAGGGATGTTAGCCTGAATAAGGACATAGGCCATTTCTTAACAAAAAGCAGTTTGAATGTGCTGTCACCAAAGTAAGTCAGACATGTTAAAGTAAATTTGTGACAATTAGGAGCTTTAAATTGAGCCCTGCCTTATCATCATCATCATTAATTATTATTAGTAATAATTATTTATCAAGATTATAGGATAAGAGTACAATTTCATATAATTTGCATCAACACAGTTCCGTATCCCATTTCACCCCTCCACTGTAAGCTTAACTATTCTTTTTTTTTCTTTTTTATTTAAGAAAGGATTAATGAACAAAAACATAAGGTTGTAGGGGTACAACTCCACACAATTCACACCACCCAATCCCCATAACCCACCCCCTCCCATGATAGCTTTCCCATTCTCTAGCCCTCTGGGAGCATGGACCCAGGGTCGTTGAGGGTTGCAGAAGGTAGAAGGTCTGGCTTCTGTAATTGCTTCCCCGCTGAACATGAGCTTTGACTGGTCAGTCCATACTCCCAGTCTGCCTCTCATTTTGCCCAGTAAGGTGTGTCTCTGGGGAAGCTGAGCTCCAGGACACATTGGTGGGGTCTTCAATCCAGGGAAGCCTGGCCAGCATCCTGATGGCATCTGGAACCTGGTGATTGAAAAGAGAGTCAACATATGAAGCCAAACAATTTGTTGAGCAATCATGGATCCCAAGCTTGGAATAGTGGAGAGGAAGTGTTAGGGAGGTACTCACTGCAAACTCTAGTTTACTTCTGCTTTCAGGTATATATTTTGCAGTAGTTTATGGATACGTGTGCACATAAACTCTCTCTCACAGAAACTGGTGTATATCTAGGTTATGGGACTTTGTTAGAAAGAGAACTACCTGAGATGAAATTAGAGTATACTATAAAAGGAAAGGTCTCACCCGAGTAATGAAACAGAAGGGTTGTCATTCCACATGTGAAGTCTCTGGACACAGTCTGAGGTGAAGCATGTTGAGGTGGCAATCGTTGCATTGGTGAGGTTGTGATCGGCGGATGCAATATTATTTGGTTTGGATTGGGAGATGCATACGGGAAAGTGGGCCCTATCCAAGGGTTCCAGGACTGGGGGAAGTAGGGGCTCTATAGTGGAGATGTGAGGTTCCTGCTGTCTTAGGGTACAAAAAGACAATTGATAGTTAATATTATCATCACATTATTTGTTAATTGGGTTAACTTTGAAAAGCCCCTTTGTTATGGTTTGCTGTACAGTATCCAGTATCTTGTATATAGTTGTGCTATTGGATGCTTCTAATCTACTTGGTCTCGGCTTTTGAGAGAGTCCGCATATCAAATACATAGCCTATATATTAAAAAGATTCAGTTTGTCTTTTGAGAAACTTTGAGACATACAATTGATTTCCCCCCTCTGATATTAATTAACTACTGATTTATATGTCTACATTTTGCTAGGAGTGTACATAAACACCATTCCCACCACCCAAAGACTGTGACCCAACCCTCCCGCCCACTCCCACCCCCCACTGGCCCAGGAAGCTGCATGTCTACCCCTCACCACTGGGTTTTTACTTTGGTGCCCTACTTACAATTTGATCAGGTCCTGCTTTTAGTTTCCCTTTCAGATCTTCTTAGTCAGCTTCTGTTGATGAGTGGGATCATCCCATACTCATCTTTATCTTTCCAACTTAGCTCACTTAACATAATTCCTTCTAGCTCTGTCCAAGATGGGTCAGAGAAGGTGGGTTCATTGTTTTTGATAGCTGCATAGTATTCCATTGTGTATATATACCACTCCTTTCTCAGCCACTCATCTGTTGTTGGGCACCTGGGTTGCTTCCAGGTTTTAGCTATTATGAATTGTGCTGCTATGAACATAGGAGTACACACCTCTTTTTGGTTGGGTGTTATGGAGTCCTTGGGGTATAACCCCAGGAGAGGAATTACTGGATCATATGGAAGGTCCATGTCTAGCCTTCTGAGAGTTTTCCAGACTACTCTCCAAAGAGGCTGTACCAATTTACATTCCCAACAGCAATGTAAAAGGGTTCCTCTGTCCCCACAACCTCTCCAGCATTTGTTGCTGCTGTCCTTTTTGATGTATGCCATTCTTACAGGAGTGAGGTGGTATCTTAGTGTTGTCTTAATTTGCATTTCTCTGACAATCAGTGACCTAGAGCAGTTTTTCATATGTTTGTTAGCCTTTTGGATCACCTCTGAGGTCAATGTTTTGTTCATTTCCTCTGCCCATTTTTGGATGGGGTCATTTGCTTTTTTGGTGCTAAGTTTGCTGAGGTCTTTATTTATTTTGGTGATTAGTTTCTTGTCTGATGTCTGGCATGTGAAGACCTTCTCCCATTCTGTGAGCGGTCTCTCTGTTTGTTTAATAGTTTCTTTGGATGTGCAGAAGCTTTTCAATTTGATGTAGTCCCATTGGTTTGTTTCTGCTTTAGTCTTCCTTGCAATTGGGTTTGATTCATCAAAGATGTCCTTGAGGTTTAGGTAGGAAAATGTTTTATCCATGTTTTCCTCTAAGTACTTGATTGTTTCTGGTCTGACATCTAGGTCTTTGATCCATTTGGAGTTGATTTTTGTTTCTGGTGAGATAAAGTGGTTCAATTTCATTCTTCTGCATGTTTCAACCCAGTTTTCCCAGCACCATTTATTGAAGAGAGCCTCCTTCTTCCATTTAATCCTTTGGGCCCCCTTATCAAAGATGAGATGCTCATAGGTGTGGGGATTTATTTCTGGGCTTTCAATTCTGTTCCACTGGTCTATGTGCCTATTTTTGTTCCAGTACCATGCTGTTTTGATGATGATGGCTTTATAATATAGTTTAAGGTTTGGGAGTGTGATGCCTCCATTTCTGTTTCTTTTCCTTAAGATGGTTTTGGCAATTCTAGGTGTTTTCTGGTTCCAGATAAATGATTGTCGTGTTTGTTCTACTCTCTTAAAGAAGCTTGGTGGAACTTTGATGGGTATTGCATTAAATTTGTATATGGCTCTGGGGAGAATATTCATTTTGATGATATTTATTCTTCCAATCCATGAGCATGGGATATCTTTCCATTTCTTGGTATCAGTTTCTATCTCCTTGAGTAGCAACTCATAGTCTTCAGTATACAAGTCTTTCACTTCTTTGGTGAACTTTATTCCTAGGTATTTGACTGATTTTGCTAAGACAGTAAATGGGAGTGATTTCTGGATGTCTTCTTCTTCAGATTTAGTGTTTGCATAAAGAAATGCCACTGATTTTTGTACATTGATTTTGTACCCTGATACCTTGCTATATTGCCTAATAAATTCCAGTAATTTTCTACTGGATTCTTTAGGTCTTTCTATGTATACTATCATATCATCTGCAAATAGTGAGAGCTTGACTTCTTCCCTTCCAATCTGTATCCCTTTGATTTCTTTCTCTTGCCTGATTGCTATGGCAAGAACTTCCAATACTATGTTGAAGAGTAACGGTGACAGTGGACAGCTGTGTCTAGTCCCCGATCTGAGGGGGAATGCTTCCAGCTTCTGTCCATTGAGTATGATGTTGGCTGTAGGTTTGTTATATATGTAGACTCCACTATCTTGAGTAATTTCCCATCTAGTCCCATTTTTTGTAGAGTTTTGAGCATGAATGGGTGTTGGATTTTGTCAAAGGCTTTCTCTGCATCTATTGAGATAATCATGTAGTTTTTGGCTTTGCTTTTATTGATGTGGTGAATGACATTGATTGACTTACGGATGATGAACCAGCCTTGCATTCCTGGGATGAATCCCACTTGGTCATGATGTACAATCTTTTTGATGTGTTGCTGTATCTGGTTGGCCAAGATCTTGTTTAATATTTTGGCATCAATGTTCATCAGAGATATTGGTCTGTAGTTTTCCTTTTTTGTTCTGTCCCTATCAGATTTGTTATCAGAGTGATGTTGGCTTCATAAAAGGTGGAAGGGAGTATTCCTGTTTCTTCAATCTTATGGAATAGCTGAAGAAGTATGGGTATTAACAGTTTCCTGAAAGTTTTGTAGAATTCGTTTGTGAAGCCATCTGGTCCAGGACTTTTGTTGTTGGGGAGATTCTTAATAACGGTTTCAATTTCTTTGTCTGTGATTGATTCATTTAGATTTTGTAGTTCTTCTTGGTTCAGTTTTGGAAGTGCATAGGTTTCTAGGAATTGTTCCATTTCTTCCAGATTCTCTAGCTTGGTGGTGTATAGTTCTTTATAGAAGTTTTGCAGGATTCTCTGGATTTCTGTGGTGTCAGTTGTGATATCTCCTCCATCGTTTACAATTCTATTAATTTGACTCCTCTCTTTTTTTTGTTTGGTGAGTCTGGCTAGGGGTATTTCAATTTTGTTTAATCTTTCAAAGAACCAACATATGGCTTCATTGATTTTTTGTTTGGTTCTTTTATTTTTATGTTGTTTATTTCTGCTCTAACTTTAGTGATTTCTGTCCTTCTGGTTGCTTTAGGGTTCCTTTGTTCCTCTTCCTCTAAGTCCTTGAGGTATGCAATAAGGTCATTCATTTGAGCTTCTTCTTGGTGTTTAATATGTGATTGTATGGCTATAAGTTTCCCTCTTAGTACTGCTTTATCTGTGTCCCAAATATTTTGATAGGTTGTGTCTTCATTTTCATTAGTTTCAAGGAACATTTAAATTTCCTGTTTGAGTGAGTCTCTGACCCAGTGGTTCTTAAGGAGCATGTTGTTTAGTTTCCAAATTCTATGTCTTTTAATAATTTTCCGTTTGTTGTTAAATGTTAGTTTTATCCACTGTGGTCTGAGAAGATACTTGGGATGATTTCAATGCTCTTGAATTTATTGATGCTGTCTTTGTTGCCTAACATGTCGTCTATCCTTGAGTATGTGTTATGTGGATTTGAAAAGAAGGTGTATTCCAGTTTTGGGGGGTCAAGGACTCTGAAAATGTCCAAGAGGTCTAGTCTGTCAATCTCTTCATTCAATTCTTTTGTATCTTTATTGGTTCTCTGCTTTGTTGATCTGTCTAAGTGTGAGAGTGGGGTATTGAAGTCTCCCACTATTATTGTATTACTATTGATGTATTTTTGAAATTCTTTGAGTAGATGCTTAATGTATTTAGATGGTCCCTCATTGGGTGCATAGATGTTAATAATTGTGAAGTCTTCTTGGCTGATTGATCCTCTAATCATTATGTAATGTCCTTGCCTATCTTTTATTACTTTATTTAATTTAAAATCTATCTTGTCTGAGATGAGAATGGCTGTTCCTGCCCTTTTTTGTGGACGGTTACCCTGTATGATAGTTTTCCATCCTTTCACTTTAAGTCTGTGTTTATCTTGTTGTGACAGATGGGATAATTGCAAGCAGCGTATGTTCGGGTTGTGTTTTCTGATCCATCCCCCCACCCTGTGCCTTTTGATGGGTGAGTTTAAGCCATTGAAATTTATTGATATTATGGATTTAATGTATTGTAGTGCCATTGTTCTAAAAAAAATTTGTTTACTCTGATATATTGCAAGTATTATAGTGATGTTCTTGTTTATAAGAGGTCTTTTAGTACCTCTTTCAGGGCCAGCTTGGTGATGGTTGCCTCCTTTTACTGTTGTTTATCTAAGAAGATGTTGATCCCTCCATCTAGCTTGAATGAAAGTCTAGCAGGATATATTATCCTTGGTTGAAACCCTTTTTCACTCAGGGCTCGATAGATATCTTGCCACTCCCTTCTGGCTTTTAGAGTTTGAGTGGAGAAGTCTGCAGATAATCTTATGGGTTTTCCCTTGTATGTGACTTTTTGTTTCTCTCTTGCAGCCTTTAGGATCCTTTCTTTATCCTTACTTCTTTTCATTGTGACAATGATGTGTCTTGGTGTCTTCAGGTCTGGGTTGATTCTGTTTGGTACTCTCTGGGCCTCTTGAACCTTGATATCCTTTCTGTTATTCAGGTCTGAGAAGTTTTCTTGTATTATTTCCTGTAGAATGTTTGCTTCCCCTTCCTCTCTTTCTTCCTCTGGCAGGCCAATTATACGAATGTTACTTCTTTTGAGATCATTCCATATGTCTCTGTTGTTGTTTTCAGTGTCTCTCAATCTCTTTTTAAGCTCTCTCACCTCTTTCTTAGTTTTCTCTAACTCATCCTCTGTCTGACTAATTCTGTTTTCTGCTTATGTTAGTCTGCTTTCCCTTGCCTCAGCTTCTTTCTTCATTACAGCTATTTCAGCTTTCAGTTCTCTAATTGCCTCAAGATAATCAGTATTTTCCTTGGGGTCTCAACTCTTGTTTCCCTAATACTTCCATTCCTTTCCTCCAATGTTGTTTTCATTTCTGTGATTAATAAGTTTATTATTTCTTGCATACTTTTCTTATCTATGGTTACTTGTGGCTTATTTGTAGTTTCTTCTGGGCTCTTGTCTTCATTCATTGGAGTAGCAGTTTTATTTGTTTTTAATCTACCCATTTTTTTATTTATGTGTTTCTCTTTTTTTATGCTCTCCTGTTCCTCAGTTTTTGTGTCTTGAGTACAAGTAACACTGTACTAAATACCTTTATGACAATTGCACTCACCAACCTCAGGAATTACAGTAGCAACTGAAGTAAGTATTGAAGTAGTTTAATCGTTACCAGTTAGCCAAACAATTTCTCCAATCCGTGAAAAAATAGTAACCAAATCCCAGTGAAGAAAGAGAAAAGAGAGTATAGCAAGATTAGACAGTTATGCAAATCTACTATCCACTGTATATTCTAGGGGTAACAAGAGGGGAAAGGGAACTAGAGCAGAGATACACACATAGAGAGTCCACTCTGAGTCAGATTTCTACCCCAAAGTAATTCACAAATTCAGAAAGGCAAAGAAGAAAGAAGTGTATGACGAGATAAAAAAGAGAGAGAGAGATCGAGACAAGAGAGAGAAAAGGGAGAAGAAAAAGAGTTCTAATTAAAGAGCAGTGCAAGGACTTCCCAAATGTGTATCAGTGAATTAAAAAAAAAAAAAACACCCTGTTTGGTGATATGGGGTATCCTGCTAGGAGCTGGTCCCCAGGGACTGCTTATGGGGGGTGGGGGCGGGAAGGTTGTATGCTTGAAAATTAAAAGGAAGAAAAAAGAATTTTTTCCCCTACTCTAATTCTTAGCCCAAATTAAGTTATAGTCATCTCTTTGTCACCGCTATGACACCTTATTGGCTGGCCTGCTAACGGCAGAAAATCCTATTGTTTCCAGGGAATTTGTTTGGAGCTCAGTGGCTAGCAGCTTCTCTGTCCTCCATCTTCCGGGAAACCCCCCCCCTCCAGACTTTTTTAAAGGATTTCTCGAAAATGAAAACTAGCTCCAAGTCCTTTGATCCAATGAGAGCTATACTCAAGAAGTCTTTGGATCTGCCCTCAGGGTCGCGGTGGTCCCTGGAGACTCCCAAGAGAAAGCCCCCGAGCTAAAGTGCTCTCTCCGGGTCCTCTGCCCGCCGCCCAGCAGCGCTCTGCAACCAGCGGAGGAGCCACCTTCCCGGGCAGAGGACAATGCCCGGCGCACTCGCCTTGCCCGGCGCTGCCTGGGAAGTCTGGAGCCCCGCTAGTCCGTGTCACCTTTACTCTAATTCTTAACCCAAATTAAATTATAATCATCTCTTTGGTGTCACCCCTTATTGACAGGCCTGCTAAAGGCAGAAAATCCTACGCTTTCCAGAAGATGTGATCAGAGAACACGCTGTTAGCAGCTTCTCAGTCCGCCATCTTCCCCTCCCTCCAAGCTTAACTATTCTTTATCCTTCCTGGGGTATGGACAAAATATCTTTATAGAGTGCAGAAGGTGGAAGGTCTGGCTTATGAAACTGTTTCTCCACTGGACATGGGTGTTGATAGGTTGATCCATACTCTCAGCTTCTTTCTATCCTTGCACAGGGGATCATGCTAATCTTCTCTGTACTGTATGTATTTTGTGTTATATGTATTAGTATATGTGCTGCTGAAGAGAGCACAGATTGTTTCTGTCTTTCTCTAGTGGGGCAAAGCTGTGGAGACACAGAGCTCCAAGACTCATTAGTGAGACCGTCTGCCCAGAGATGTCAGGCTGAATCTTGGTGGCTGAAAAATATTTAGATACAAAGCGGAACAAATTATTTAATAATCAGGAATCTAAAGGTAAGAATCTAATATATCTGGTGTCTACATGTTGGAAGAAGCTAGAAAGTCTATTTTAGGTATATTCCAAGGGGCCTATGACCTTACTAATTTTTACCTGATCCCAACAGCTAAATACAGATGGGCTAAAAGTATGGTCTGGGATGATGGTGTCAGAGTTGCCAATAGGACTAGTCAACTGGATTGGTTGATAACTAGATGATTTGATTTTTATCTGCTGACAAGATCCAGAACCCATTTATGATAAATGCCTTCTGGAAACTGAGTGGAAGGGAAATTCCTCAATATAATAAAGGCCATATATGACAAACCCATGTATAACATCACAACTAATGGGTTTTTCTGCCAAAATCAGGAACTAGACAAGGATACTCACTCATACGACTTCTATTCAACATAATCCTAGAAAGCTTCTCCATCACAGTCAGGCAAGGAAGATATATCAAAGTAACTCAGGTTGGAAATGATGAAGTTAAACTATCATTATTTGTAGATGATATGTTGTTATACCTAGTGTATCCAAAAAACCACATCGTCAATAGATTCAGCAGCGTATCAGGATACAAAATCAGTACTCATAAATTTGTATCATTTCTTTATATAAAATATTGAGCAGAGTTAAGCTACCCAAAAGAAGCAATCCCATTTATATTCAAACCCAAAAAGATAAAATACCTAGGAATATATGTAACAAAGAAGGTGCAGGACCTTTTCAAGCAAAACTATGACACTATTTAAAGAAATAGAGGATAAAGACTTGGGGGCCAGGCACTGTTTTGTAGATAGTAAGCCTATTTTAGTTATATTCCAAAGGGCCCATGACTCCATGACTATACTTTTTGTTTTCCTTTTTTTTTTTTTTTGCTTTTCCTGAGTCTAACATTTGATATGCAGGTAGATCCAATTTATTGTCTGGGAAGATGATGTTATGGCTGGAAAAAGGACCAGAAAGCTGATTCAGGGAAGAGAGTAGCTCCCAAATATGGAAAAGGTGTATAAATATTGTTTATTATAAACCCCATCAATTTAATCTGATCTAGATCCCATATTCAGTTTAGAAGCCTATGTGACCTCTGTATCCCTGTAGATCTGAGCTCACATTCTGAGGTCATGAGTAGGAACATTCCAAGCAGCTCCCAAATCTTAACCTGCAATATTCTAGCCTTTGGGTTCATGATTAGTCAACAATTTATTTGGCTTTATATGTTAACTCTACTTTCAGCCATCAGGATCCAAATGCTTCCATGATTATAATAATGTCAACTGGACCTCCATGGGCAGATGACCCAACCAATATGTCCTGGAGCCCAGCTTCTCCAGAGCCCTGCCCCACTAGGGAAAGAGAAAGAAAGGTTGGGAGTCTGGATCGACCTGTCAACTGCCTTGTTCAGCGGGGAAGCAATTATAGAAGCCAGACCTTTCACCTTCTGCACCCATAATGACCCTTGGTCCATACTTGAAGAGGAATAAAGAATAGGAAAACTATCAGGAGAAGGGATACGATATGGAGTCCTGATGGCGGGAATTGTGTGGAATTGTACCCCTCTTACCCTATGGTTTTTGTCAGTGTTTCCTTTTTATAAATATTTTTTTCTTTATTTTTAATTTTTTTATTTAAGAAAGGATTAATTAACAAAACCATAAGGTAGGAGGGGTACAACTCCACACAATTACCGCCACCCAATCTCCATAACCCTCCCCTCCCCTGATAGCTTTCCCATTCTCTATCCCTCTGGGAGAAAGGACCCAGGGTAATTAAGAGTTGCAGAAGGTGGAAGGTCTGGCTTCTGTAATTACTTCCCCGCTGAACATGGGTGTTGACTGGTCGGTCCATACTCCCAGTCTGTGTCTCTCTTTCCCTAGTAGGGTGTGTCTCTGGGGAAGCTGAGCTCCAGGACACATTGGTGGGGTCTTCAATCCAGGGAAGCCTGGCCAGCATCCTGGTGGCATCTGGATCCTGGTGTTTGAAAGGAGAGTTAACATACGAGGCCAAACAAATTGTTGAGCAATCATGGGCCCAAAGCTTGGAATAGTGGAGAGGAAGTGTTAGGGAGGTACTCACTGCAAACTCTAGTGTACTTCTGCTTTCAGGTATATATTTTGCAGTAGTTTATGGATACGTGTGCACATAAACTCTCTCTCACAGAAACTGGTGTATATCTAGGTTTTGGGACTTTGTTAGAAAGTGAACCACCTGAGATGAAATTAGAGTGTACTATAAAAGGAAAGGTCTCACCCGAGCAATGAATCTGAAGGGTTGTCATTCCACACGTGAAGTCTCTGGACACAGTCTGAGGTGTAGTATGTTGAGGTGGCAATCGTTGTGTTGGTTAGGTTGTGACCAGCGGATGCAATATTATTTGGTATGGACTGGGAGAGGCATATGGGAAAGTGGGCCCTATCCAAGGGTTCCAGGACTGGGGGAAGTAGGGGCTCTATAGTGGAGACGTGAGGTTTCCTGCTGTCTTAGGGTTCAAAAAGACAATCGATAGTTAATGTTATCACATTATTTGGTAATTGGGTTAACTTTGAAAAGTCCTTTTGTTATGGTTTGCTGTACAGTATCCAGTATATTGTATATAGCTGTGCTATTGGATGCTTCTAATCTATTTGGTCTAGGCTTTTGAGAGAGTCCGCATATCAAATACACAGCTTATTTATTAAAAAGATTCAGTTTGTGTTTTGAAAAACTTTGAGACATAAAATTGATTTTCCCCCTCTCATATTAATTAACTGCTGATTTATATGTCTACATTTTGCTAGGGGTGCACATAAACACCATTCCCACCACCAAAAGACTGTGACCCATCCCTCCCACCCACTCCCACCCCCCACTGTCCCAGGAAGCTGCATGTCTACCCCTCACCACTGGGTTTTTACTTTGGTGTCCTACTTACAATTTGATCAGGTCCTGCTTTAATTTCCCTTTCAGATCTTCTTAGTCAGCTTCTGTTGATGAGTGGGATCATCCCATACTCATCTTTATCTTTCCAACTTAGCTCACTTAACATAATTCCTTCTAGCTCCATCCAAGATGGGTCAGAGAAGGTGGGTTCATTGTTCTTGATAACTGCATAGTATTCCATTGTGTATATATACCACTCCTTTCTCAGCCACTCATCTGTTGTTGGGCACCTGGGTTGCTTCCAGGTTTTAGCTAATATGAATTGTGCTGCTATGAACATAGGAGTATACACCTCTTTTTGGTTGGGTGTTATGGAGTCCTTGGGGTATAACCCCAGGAGAGGAATTACTGGATCATATGGAAGGTCCATGTCTAGCCTTCTGAGAGTTTTCCAGACTACTCTCCAAAGAGGCTGTACCAATTTACATTCCCAACAGCAATGTAAAAGGGTTCCTCTGTCCCCACAACCTCTCCAGCATTTGTTGCTGCTGTCCTTTTTGATGTATGCCATTCTTACAGGAGTGAGGTGGTATCTTAGTGTTGTCTTAATTTGCATTTCTCTGACAATCAGTGACCTAGAGCAGTTTTTCACATGTTTGTTAGCCTTTTGGATCGCCTCTGAGGTCAATGTTTTGTTCATTTCCTCTGCCCATTTTTGGATGGGGTCATTTGCTTTTTTGTGGCTAAGTTTGCTGAACTCTTTATATATTTTGGTGATTAGTTTCATGTCTGATGTCTGGCATGTGAAGATCTTCTCCCATTCTGTGAGGGGTCTCTCTGTTTGTTTAATAGTTTCTTTGGATGTGCAGAAGCTTTTCAATTTGATGTAGTCCCATTGGTTTGTTTCTGCTTTATTCTTCCTTGCAATTGGGTTTGATTGGTATCAGTTTCTATTTCTGTGAATAGTGACTCATAGTTTTCAGCATACAAGTCTTTCATTTCTTTGGTCAACTTTATTCCTAAGTATTTGACTGATTTTGCTGAGACAGTAAATGGGAGTGATTTCTGGATGTCTTCTTCTTCAGATTTAGTGTTTGCATAAAGAAATGCCACTGATTTTTGTACATTGATTTTGTTGCCTAATACCTTGCTATATTGCCTAATAACTTCCAGTAATTTTCTGCTGGATTCTTTAGGTCTTTCTATGTATACTATCATATCATCTACAAATAGTGAGAGCTTGACTTCTTCCCTTCCAATCTGTATTCCTTTGATTTCTTTCTCTTGCCTGATTGCTATGGCAAGAACTTCCAATACTATTTTGAAGAGTAATGGTGACAGTGGACAGCCCTGTCTAGTCCCCGATCTGAGGGGGAATGCTTCCAGCTTCTTTCCATTGAGTATGATGTTGGCTGTAGGTTTGCTATATATAGACTCCACTATCTTGAGGAATTTCCCATCTATTCCCATTCTTGGCTGATTGACCCTCTAATCATTATGTAATGTCCTTGCCTATCTTTTATTACTTTATTTAATTTAAAATCTATTGTGTCTGAGATGAGAATGGCTGTTCCTGTCCTTTTTTGTGGTCCGTTAGCCAGTGAACAAAGAGAAAAGAAAGAAAGGATAGCAAGAATAGACAGTTATGCAAATCTACTATCCACTGTATATTCTAGGGGTAACAAGAGGGGAAAGGGAACTAGAGCAGAGATACACCCATAGAGAGTCCACTCTGAGTCAGATTTCTTCCCCAAAATAATTCACAAATTCAGACAGGCAAAGAAGAAGGAAAAAGTGTATGACAAGATTAAAAAAGAGAGAGAGAGGGAGAGACAAGAGAGAGAAAGTGAAAAGATAAGAAAAAGAGCTGTAATTAAAGAGCAGTGAAAGGAAACTCCCAAATGTAACAGTGAATTCAAGAAAGCACACTGTTTGTTGGTGTGGGGGCTGGGGGCTGTGACTTTGGGAGCTGTAGGATTAAAGAAGGGATGACAAGAATGTGAAAAAGAAAAAAAAGAAAGAGAGAGAGAAAAAAGAAAAAGATAAGAAAAAGAACAGTCATAAAAGGGCAGTGAAAGGAAAGGTTTTTTTTAATGTATTTATTTTTAATTATTTAATTAGCTATGTGGGGTGAGGTGGGGGTGTTGGCTACTTAGAAAGAAAAAAGGTCAGAGGTTTCATAAGGGTATAAACTTAGAATTAATGATACTCCCTGGTGGGACAGGAATTTGGTAAAGAACAGGACTGGTTATGGGGGGGGCGGGAAGGAGGTATGCTTGAAAATTAAAAGGAAGAAAAAAAATTTTTTTTTACTTTTTTTTCCCCCTTTTTTCCCTACTCTAATTCTTAACCCAAATTAAGTTATAGTCACCTCCTTGGTGTAGCAGCTAGGACCCCTTATTGGCTGGCCTGCTAAGGCAGAAAATCCTACCGTTTCCAGGAGATGTGGTCAGAGCTCAGCCACTAGCAGCTTCTCAGTCCACCATCTTCTGGGAAACTCCCCCTGAAGCTTTTTTAAAGTATTTCTCAAAGATGAAAACTAGCTCCAAGTCCTTTTGATCCAATGAGAGCTCTACTCAAGGATGTCCTCGGATCCGCCCTCAGGATCACGGTGGTCCCCGGAGACTCCCAAGAGGAAGCCCCCGAGCTACAGTGCTCCCTCCCGGTCCTCTGCCAGCCGCCCAGCAGCGCTCTGCAACCGGTGGAGGAGCTGCCTTCCCGGGCCGAGCACAATGCCTGGCGCACCCGCCTTGCCCGCCGCCGCCTGGGAAGTCTGGAGCAGCCCGCCCGCTAGTCTGCACCACCTCTACTCTAATTCTTGACCCAAATTAAGTTATAGTCACCTCCTTGGTGTTACCGCTAGGACCCCTTATTGACTGGCCTGCTAAAGGCAGAAAATCCTACCGTTTCCAGAAGATGTGATCAGAGATCAAGCCACTAGCAGCTTCTCAGTCCACCATCTTCTGGCACCCCTCAGGCATAAATAAAATTTAAAAAAAGAAAAAGAGATAGTGGATAATACAAGGAAATGAAGAACATCCCTGGTTTCATTGCTATTCTTCCAAAAGAAATCTATAGATTCAATGTAATCCCTATGAAAATTGAAAATCCCAAAGACATATTTCAAGGAAATTGAATAAGTTATGCAAAAATCATATGGAACTACAAATATATATATATATATATATATATATATATATATATATATATATATATGTATATATGTATGTATATATACACTTAAGTACAATGTTAAGGCAAATAGATCATAGTCATTTGGACCTGTCAATATCTAAGGTGCTGTTACTAGGAAACATTTACAAACTTCATAAAGCAGAATGTATTACAGTAGTTAAATTAAGTTACGGTAAATCCTAAAAACTGAATTTTCAAAGAAATACAAGCCTTGAACTGATCTGGGTTTAATAGTAATAAATAACTAATGCTATAATATTTTTTTTCTAAAGCTGCAAGGAACTCTTCCCATTTCTCTATAAGATCTGTATTTCTCCTAGTCCTAGAACCTGTGATCATATTCTTGATTTTTTTCCCTCTGATACCTTACCCTGTTATACTGCCTTTGTTGACCATAGCTAAAACAATGTTACTAGTGCTGCCACATAATGTTATGCTGCTACAGACTTGCTATTGTTCATTATCTGCAGAGATGCCAAGCCTAAGGTGTCAACATCCCACATCCTCTAATTTGGTGAGATCTTTCCTAACATATGGGACTATCTAACTCAACTGCAGATGGTATATATTCTAGTGAAGTTTCAGATACAAGCTACAGGCTAGAGTTTAGGGGACTAGGTATATCTGTATATGTATCCACAAGAGGGGGGAATTCTATACTTCAAAGTAAAATTGTTCAATAGCCCTTTGAGATTTGACTTAGACCTAATCAGCCTGGAATTCTAGTAGAATATCCTAAAGAAGGCATAAATTCTATAACCAGGTATTTCTTAGTTCTAAACACCCTCTTCCCCTACCCCTTTTTTTAACTTCCCTCAAACATTCTATCTACTTGATTAACTATACAAAAGGAAGTAAGAAATAAGCTTCCATCTTTTAAAATCTCTACTGAGAGAGCATCAGCACTGTGAAGAAATTAATTCCATTATATGCGTTCTTCAAGCTTGTGAGAATCTACTTGCCCTAATCTTGCTTCCTCATTCTACTCTCAACTCTGACACCATCTCCTAAGACAATATTTCTGCCCCATCCCCATTCTAGCTATCAACTCCAGCAAAGATCATTAAGACATAGATTCCTAGGGACATTTCTAAAATAGACTTCCTGTATTCCTTCTGCCCTAAGGTCCAGCCTTCATATGCATTTTCCCTACTTTTTGGTTCATGTTTATTAAAAATTTTGTCCTGTTTTGCATCTCACTGCATTTTAGTCACCAAGCCCAGATGCTACTATAATTCCATCCTGACTTTCCTGAGCAGGTGTGCTGACCAATGTGTATTGGAACTTCACCACTCCAAAGCCTTGCCCCACTAGGGAAAAACAGAAATAAGATGGGGGTATGGGTCAACCTGCCAATGCCCATGTAGAGCAGAGAAGCCTTTACAGAAATAAGAATTCACACCTTCTACTTCTCCAGTAAAATGCTGGTCCATATTCTCAGAGGGATACACAATATGAAAGTTTCCAATGGAGAGGATGGTACACAGAACTCTGGTGGGGGGAACTGTATGGAATTACATCCCTATTACAATATACCCTGTTCAATTGTGTAAGTCAACATTAAGTCACTAAAAATAAACCATTGAAAAGAAATACCTGGAAAAAGTGAAGAAATTAAAGAATTATCAGTGCACTATAGAAAATAAAAAGAATGAGTTCAGGAAGTTTGAGGAAAAAATATAAAGTGGCTCAAAGTGCAGATTAGCCAAAGAAAGAGAGTGTGATACCCACACACAGAAAGTAGCTAAGATCTGGGCACATTAAAAAAATATCTTTATTTATGTATTGGATATAGACAGCCAGAAATTTAGAAGGAGGGATAGATAGATAGATAGATAGATAGATAGATAGATAGATAGATGATAGATAAACTTGAAGCATTGTTTCACCACTCACAAAGCTTTCACCCTGAAAGTGGGGACTAAGGACTTGAACTTTAGATCTTCCATGTTATAATATGTGTACTCAACCAGGTACACCACCACCACCCAGTCCCTGTACTTTTTAAAAGAAATATCGCAAGAGGTGTTCAATGGAACAATGATTTCTTTTTTGGTAAAAAAATTAACAGTGGCAGTTAATGGAGAATGAACATGTTATTTAGATTTTCAAGTCTCAATATCTCATTTTTAAAATAAGAAAACATGCTTATTTAGTATACTCTATCATGATCAAATGAATTCTAGACACAATATCTGTTATGTAACAACATCTCAAAAACAAGTATTTCCTTTGCTGTTTTTTCTCTTGAGTTACATAAAATAATATCCTTAATTCTTTTCAAAGTGAATTCCACCTAGGACTCCAATTTCTTTAATTTTGTTTTGTGCATCTACAAGATTTTTCTTTGTCATCTATTTCCCTTCCCTTTCTCTATGTCCATCCTAAAATATTTATTTTCCTAGTAGGAAAAAGTTAGATGTCATCATACTCCAAACAGACACATTTTTTTTCTTCAGTCCTATCACAGCAGAAATCCCATAAAAAATGCACTACTCTCCCTCATTCTGGAACAAAATTTCATAAAAGCAATAGTCAATACGTAATACTTCCATGTCTTTCACATTTCATTGTCCCTTCATGTGTTTATAACCTGACATTTGCCATTACAAGTCTACTGAACCAAAGTCCCTGATTGTTATACTCAGTAGACAAGGCAGAACAAGATTTTAATCATGAAGGCAATGAAATCACTCTGTGGCTGCAGGTATAAGAGTCCTATGTTTTTCAAGCATTCCGAAATGTGCAGATCAATCTTACAAGCAAATGATTTTGTCATTTTTCATCCTTGGAAAAGGCAACAGTAAAGATTCAGATATAAGGAAATAAAAATGAGGGAGTAGGACAATAGCGCAGCGGGTTAAGCACACGTGGCGCAAAGCACAAGGATAAGGATTATCCTTAAAGCATAAGGATTCCAGTTCAAGCCCCTGGCTCCCCACCTGCAGGGGAGTAGCTTCATAAGCTATGAAACAGGTCTGCAGATGTCTATCTTTCTCTCCCCCTTTCTGCCCTCCCCTCCTCTTTCCATTTCTCTCTGCCCTACCCAACAAATACAACAACAATAATAAAACAACAAGAGAAACAAAAGGGAGTAAATAAATAAATATTTAAAAAAGGAAAGAAAAAGAAAAAACGATTTCAGAGAGGAGGCTATTGAGAGCCCGGGAAAAATGGTATGGTGCTATGGAGTGCTTCCCCTTCGGTCATGATGGAGGCCCATCCTAGAACTTGTTGCCCACCACACAATCTGAAAATTGTAAAACTTTATGAAAAAAAAAAAAACTGTTTAAGCCATTGAGCAATACAGCTCACTTATAAGATGCCTGCTTTGTCAACCTTAGCACCTACATGCAAGGCTGGCCACTCCCACACTGTGGGAATTTTCTATGCTATGATGTTTTCCTTTTTCTTCCTGTTTCTCTACTTGAAGAAATCAGTCTGGCATGATGAAACCCTGAAATGAAAAGAAGAAGAAGAAGAAGAAGAAGAAGAAGAAGAAGAAGAAGAGAGGAGGAGGAGGAGGAGGAGGAGGAGGAGGAGGAGGAGGAGGAGGAGGAGGAGGAGGAGGAGGAGGAGGAGGAGGAGGAGAACAAGAAGAAGAAGAAGAAGAAGAAGAAGAAGGCATTAAACAAGAGAGACAAGAGGCACTGAGGCACTGAACAATGTTGATCCATGATAGAAAGAAAATCAATAATGTGAGGTGTATGATTACTATACTTCTGCTTAGAGGAACATTTTGGTTTATTGTAAGACAGGAAAAATGTACAGATGTTATGTTCAGCTGTGCTGAGGAATTTGAGGCCAAAGTGACCAGAATTGATGGGAAAAGATTGTTATGAGGAAAGAAGCTATACAGAAATGAAAACTTGTTGGGGCCAGGAAATAACTAACCCAGAAAAACATATATCTTAGCATGTAACAGGACTTGGACAATAGCAAAATAGTACCATGAATAGTAGGCCAACACTGTGGATTCTTTTCCCTATGTTTCTTCCAAAGTTTTTTTTTTAATATACTTTATTTATTTTAGATAGAGACAGAGAGAAGTGGATGGGGAAGAGGAGATAGAGATAGTGAGAGAGAAAGATACCTGCTGATACCTGCCATAATGCTTCTTTATGAAGCATTATTCATAAAACCACTTTATGAAGGTTTCTTTCTGCATTTGAAGATCAGGGGATTGAACCCAAATCCTTACTCACTGTAATGTGTGCACTCAACAAGGTACATCTGGCCCCCTTACACTTTCTTCTCTCTCTCTCTCTCTCTCTCTCTCTCACACACACACACAAACACACAACTAAATAAGAAAAAAATAGATACAGAGGACATCTAGTAGATTACACAAATAGGAAGTCCTAGGTGACTTCTAGAGTTCTGCTAAGAAAAATGAATGTAGAAGTCTATAGAAGGTTCCCATACTCACAGAAAATAGGGAGAGAGGTAAATGTTTACCAGTTAATGTGGAATGGTTGTGATACCTAGAGTGTTCATAAAAAAATGTATCAAGATTAATAGTCACAAAGAACACACCATTGTATACAACATACCCATTACTTGCTTGCAATGTGAATTTTACTCAGACTTCTATTTTCTGTAATCCCTTAAATTTTGGTTCATGCTTAAGTTTAAGTTGTTGTATTAGATAGAAAGTCAAAGAGATCATAACATCAAAACTTCTTTTTAAATATTTTTACTATCTTTATTGATTCATTGGATAGAAATAGCCAGAAATCTAGAGGGGGTGTGATGGAGAGGGAGAGAGAGAGGGACACCTGCGGCTGTGCTTCACTGCTTTGTGAAACTTTCCCCCTGCAGGTGGGGACCAGGGCCTTGAACCAGGTGCCCTTAACCATGTGCACCACCACCTGGCTCCACACGAAAATCTCTTTAATGTAGTAGGGCAGGCTCCAATCTGGATGGAATATAGAGCAAAACATCACACTATCCAAGTAAGCTATTTTGCTTCCTCTAAGCAAGTTCTAACATGAAAATCATACTTCTCTAGACACTTAAGGAAATTGACTTAACCTTGGAGACTATTTCTTAAGGATTCTTTCTATCATAGTTTTGGCTTTGCTTGGTTT
This sequence comes from Erinaceus europaeus, assembly GCF_950295315.1. NCBI lineage: Eukaryota > Metazoa > Chordata > Mammalia > Eulipotyphla > Erinaceidae > Erinaceus > Erinaceus europaeus. Next base: position 117,901,400 of record NC_080169.1, on the reverse strand, counting down.
TGTTTCCCCATTCCAACAATATCCTTGCATAATTTATTAACATTTGTAGCGGGATTTATATTGAACCATAAAAAAATCCATAGATTTTATATAAAAGCCAAAGAATCTATGAGTGTTTTTGTTACTTTGGCTGGGCGGTTATTGAAGTAGTATTTTCAGATGTACTGACATTTAGGTTTGACACTGAAATCACCCTGGATTTCCTAGTTGGGGATTCAAGATAGGGGAACACATAGTGAGGAAGAAATGGGCATATGAAGATAAATCCAGAGAATGGAGTGGTGCTGACACAAACTGATAAATGGCTACAGACACCAGACATTGGGTAAGAAAGAAAGACTTCTCACAGGGAGTTGGTCGGTAGTGCAGTGGGTTAAGCACACCTGGCACAAAGCACAAGGACTGGCTTAAGTATCCCGGTTCGAGTCCCTGGCTCACCGCTTGCAGAGGAGTCACTTCACAGGTGGTGAAGCAAGTCTGCAGGTGTCCATTTTTCTCTCCCTCTCTCTGCCTTCTCCTCCTCTCTCCATTTCTCTCTGTCCTGTGGAACAACTAACGACATCAACACAAGAATAATAACTACAACAACAATAAGACAACAAGGGCAACAACACGGAAAATAAATAAAAATAAAATTTAAAATAAAAAAAAAGAAAGACTTCTCCCTGGGAAGCTACAGAGCAACACCTGGATTGCAGACTTCTGTTCTCCATAACTGTAAGAAGACATTTCTATGAATTGAGCAGTCACATGCCAGTAATTTTGTTATGACAGCCCTGGCAGATGAAGACAGTGCCCCCTTACAAAGGAAAAATGTTGTGTTTCACTCCTCTGCCATCAGTTCCAGGACCTGAACCACCCCGCCAACCCCACCACATCCAGCATCTTCTTTTTTCCTTCTTTTTTTTTTTCCTTTATAAAAAGGAAACACTGACAAAAAACACAGAATAAGATGGGTATAACTCCACACAGTTCCCACCAACAGAACTCCGTATCCCATCCCCTCCCCTGATAGATTTCCTATTCTAGCCCCTTTTCCAGGCATGACATCATCTCTCCAGACAATAACTTGGGTCCATTTTTTTCAGGCTCAGAAAAAAAAATGAGTATAGTCATGGGCCCTTTATAATATAACTAAAATAGACCCACTAACTGTGTACAAAATGGAGACCTCCAAATCTTCATCTGCACTATTCCAGCTTTTAGGTTCATTATTAGTCAACGATTTGTTTGGCTTTATATGTTAACTCTTCTTTCAGCCAGCAGGTTCCAGTTGCTACCATGATGCCAACCTGACTTCCCTAGGCAGAAGACTCCACCAATGTGTCCTGGAGCCCGGCCTCCCCAGAGCACTGCCCCACTAGGGAAAGAGAGAGACAGGCTGGGAGTATGGATCGACCTGCCAATGCCTATGTTCAGCGGGGAAGCAATTTCAGAAGCCAGACCTTCCACCTTCTGCATCCCACAATGACCTTGGGTCCATACTCCCAGAGGGATAAAGAATAGGAAAGCTATCAGGGGAGGGGATGAGACATGAAGTTCTGATGGTGGGAATTGTGTGGAGTTGTACCTCTCTTATCCTATGGTCTTGTCAGTGTTTCCTTTATATAAATAAAAATTAAAAATTAAATAAATGGATAAATAAGAAAAAAAGAAGGCTGTGGAGCAGAGGTGGGGGAGAGGTTTCAGGTCCTGGAACCGATGGCAGTGGAGGGCCTAGTGGGTGTTGTTATGTTGAAATGTTATACATGTACAAACTATTGTATTTTACTTTCATTAATTAAGTCATTAACCCCACACTAAAGAACTAAAAAGAAAAAAAAATAATAACATGATTAGAAATACAGTGTAGAACTTGGACTGGGTTTGCTGTATTGCACCAAAGTAAAGAACTCAGGAGTGGGAAAGGGTGTAGTTTTAGGTCTTAGAATATTCTGCATGATGGCAGAAAAGGACATGGTGGGAACGTTATATTGTTATGGAGAAAACTGAGAAATGTCACACATGTACAAACTACTGTATATTTATAGTCAACTGTAAACCATTAATCTCCCTAATAAAGAATAAAAAAGAAAATAAATAAATAAATAATGAGGAGGATAATCTCACTGTGAATAAAAGAAGGAACAATAAAACAGTTACAACTACTCTATGAAAAAGTAAAATATGAGTACATTTTTAATACTTTGTTATTAGAAATTACCAACAGTTGTGTCAAAAGCCACTTTGGGGTACATATTCAATAGAATATTATTCTGCAATTTGCAAATGTGATATTGTAACATTCAGGGCAAAGTGGATGAGACTGGGGGGTGGTTGTTATGATAAGTAAAATAAATAAAGAGGTAAAAGAAAGCTACCAAATTGTTTTGCTTAAATATGGAATACAGGTATTTTTTAAAGTATTTTGCTGAGAAAGAGTTAGAATTCATTTCACGATCCACCTGTATACTCCTTAAACAGGATTTTAAATAATCCATTAACCTGCTTTTTGGAAATTATGTTAAGACTGAAGTAATTAAATAATAAAATTCATGGAAACATCTAGAAATTCAAATTTAGAAAAAAGTTCATTTCTGAAAAATTGCTGTTTCAGTTAGTTAAATTGATGCTGTCTCAACATCAAATAAATTAAGCATTACTTCATAGATGAAAGGAACTTCTGTACATGCTGCTGGGTGGGAATGTAAATTGGATCAATTTCCTGTGGAAAACAGTCTGAGGATTCATCAGAACACTAGAAATGAACGTACCTGGGGAAATATTCAGGAAAAAACATCACCTGTGCACACCTATATATAGCAGCAGAGTTTGTAATAGCACAAACCCGGGAGCAGCCCAGATGTTCAACAGCAGATGAATCACTAAGGAAATGTGGTACATAGACATGACAAATACTATGCAGCTGTTAAAAATGGTGGGGCCATTCCCTTTGCACTATCTTAGTCAGAACATGAAGGTATCATGTTCATTGAGTCTTGCCAGAAGGAGAAAGTCCAATACAGAATGATCTAACTCATAGGTAGAATTTAAAAGTAGAGAAGCAATTACAGAAGCCAGACCTTCCATCTTTTGCACCCTGTAATGATCCTGGGTCCATGCTCCCAGAGGAATAAAGAATAGGGAAGCTGGGAGTCTGGCTATAGCACAGTGGGTATAAGCGCAAATTGCGCGAAGCACAAGGACCTGAGTCAGGATCCGGGTTGGAGCCCCAGGCTCTCCACCTTCAGGGGAGTCGCTTCACAAGTGGTGAAGCAGGTCTTCAGGAGTCCGTCTTTCTCTCCCTCTCTCTGTCTTCCTCTCCTCTCTCCATTTCTCCCTATCCTATCTAACAACGAAGACATCAGTAACAACAACAATAATAACTACAACAACAATAAAAAAGCAACAAGGGAAACAAAAGGGAAAATAAATAAATAAATAAATAAATAAATAAATAAATAAATAAATAAATAAATGGGAAACTATCAAGGGAGGGGAATGGATATGGAGCTCTGGGGGTGGCTAGTGTGTGGAATTATGCCCCTCTTCTCTTATGGTCTTCTCAATATTTCCATTTTATAAATAAAAATAAAAAAGAATAAAGAACAATGAGGGAAGCATAAGTTGAAACTTGAACTGGATGTAGTATATTGCACTAAAGCAATGGACTCTGGGGAAGGAGAAGAAGGAATGGCTGATGGGAAGTTGGAGATACTGGTGTATGTATGATAGGAAAGGGTCCCTGGATGGGGGGAGCAAGTTTCTCCCAGACACATGTCAAAGGCAATGAGAAGTTTTGCCAATGTAATAAAGAGTGTATTTTAAACTATTAACCCTTCAATAAAATTTTCAAAAAAGAATTCCCCAGGAGCAGAGTTCCAGCAACCACCGTGGTGGGAAAAAGAATAACTATAATCAAATAGAGAAAGCTCTCAGAAAAAAAAAGAAGAAGAAAAGAAAGAAAGAAAGAAAAAAAAATTTATAGAAATGTATTTCAACATTTATTTTAATTACTGTATATAGGTAAATATTTCATATATGATAAGAAATTTACCATAAAACAAACACTAAAGATTCACATGGTGGGCTGGAAGGGTAAAGAAAATATATTTCACATCATTACAATGACTTCTAATCTAATTAAAGAAATATCTTTTGGAGTTGTTACTTTGAAAAATGTATATATTTTGCAAGCAAAGATAAATAATTAATTATACTAATCAGAACCAATATGTGCCTGATGATAACTGTAAACCTCTAGTGCTTCCCAATAGTAAAAAGTGAATAATAAATTAAAATGGTGTTGCTAAAATGTTTGTTGAATATATCCTAGAGCTGATGCAGTGCTCTCATACCACATACTGTAAAACATATAGAGAGCTTATTATAACCTATTATTACTTCTATTTATATTAAAACCCAAGTCCAGTCATATTTTATTTTGCTTAATTAAAAGCTCACGGAGAATATATAGCTGACACTTTTCCATGCATTAGTAAAATGGGGATAAAGCAAGCACATTTTGCCCTGCTCCTCCAAAACGTAAATAATGGGAAGGAATCCTCTAAGAATAATTCCTTTGGATTGAGGAAACAATATAAAAGGTTTTCTTTATTATTTGTTCTTATTTTATATCCCAGAATCTAAAATATGTTTTCAAAATCTGCCCTATTTGTCAATCTGTCATGAAATAGATTTTGGCTTCAAGCTTCATGCTCCTGGGGAAATCATGAAACATCTCACTCAGCGGAAGTGGCTGAAACTCTAAGCAGTGCAATTAATATCTTCCACTTTTTTTTTTTTGCTATCAGCATGGAAAGCGACTCCTTGAAATCTGAATCACTAATTGATCTAATAGCTTCCATCTGGTGTATACCAGTTCAGCACATTAGGACTTGTTATGTGTCATAACCACCGGCCACCTAGTGGACATGTTCTGACCTGAACTGTATACTAGCTGCCCTGTCAGAGTCTAACCTTCTCAAAATAGAAAATCCATAAATAAATGAAATTCGGCTTAGGAAAGTTGTCTGTAGTCATTCTTCCCAGCCAGAGCAGTCTTGTGTTAACTGGTTGCCTTGAAAAAGATGATAACAAAACCATAAAAGCGATAAATTTCCCTGGAGTGTGTAAAATGAAAGTTTGTTTAAAAGTTGGAGAGATAGGCAGGGTTGTATACTGATTCACTTCATTTGCCCTTGTGCTCTGAAGACTCAAAGGCCTTATACATGCATTAATTTCAATAGCAGTATAAGAAAAATATTTCTCTCATCAGAGTACAGTCCAGAATGCATGAAAGACATTGTTTCTTGCATAACTGAAAACTGATACTCCTTAAACCATTCTCTCTGGTGCCTGTAAGCCATGCAAACTCTGCTTCTTTGAGACTTACTGAACCAAAAGCCACATATATGATCATGTAGTTTGTCCTTACATAATTATTTCATTTATCCTAAAGTCTTAAGTGTTATCCATATTACTGCATACAGGACACTTCTTTCTCAAAGGTCAATCGTACTTCATAATACATTTATACTACGTTTGATTTATCCAAGCATTCATGGTGGATGTTCACGTTATTTCCTTATCTTAATAAGATTAAGTAATGTTTCAGTTAACATTGGCATGAAGATACAATGTCTATTGTCAATAGCGAAATTTTAAAAGGTGTAATATACCATGTCCAGTCTATGTTTCACTTTGTGTTCTCCCTCCCCATATCTGTTTGTTAAATCCTGTGAGATTACTTGATATTTGTTCTTCTCTTTTGGGTTTTCTCACTCAACATGATGTCCTCAAGTTCATCAAAGGTAAGTTCTATCACAGGAAAACAAAGACCTCTGGAGAGGAAGTGGGGGGGGGGGAAGAAAACTTTGGGTCCTGTTACATGATGAAATTGTACTTCCACATGTGTCAGTAACTGCACAATAAAGTACTAACCCCCTCAATAAAAAAGACAGTAGATTTCTTATTAAACACCTTAGAGCAAAACAAAAACTAAAGGATCTAGGCAACTCTGCGTGTGCCAAATACGTCTGTTTACACAACTCATCAAGTTGTGTAAAAAGGCACAATTTTATACATGAATTTTGCACAGTTAAGATGTTTGGAAAAAATAATAATAAGTACACAGACATCTGAGCCTTAAACCTACCAAACTCTTTCTCTTGACTCAGATAATTTTCCTGATATTCTCCAAGATTAGTATCCCAAGTATTTATTCAATAGTGTAGAACTTACATTCTACACTATAATAATGTGGAACTTACATTCGTTTTGTTTATGGTTATTGAATTTACTCATGTGTATATCTAATATGCATGTGTGCATGTATATATTTGGTTCTAACAGACTTTACTGATAGTTTATGATAAAAGAGATAATTTAAATCATTAGAAGGCTATCATGTATTTACCACCACATACACAGTCAAGTAAAAATGCTTTTGGGGGGCAAAACAGTAGTGGCCCCTGCTTATGCTCACATGTTACCAGGAGCAAGGATGCAGGTTTGAGCCCCGATTCCTCTCCTGCAGGGGGAACATTTCATAAGCAGTGAAGAAGGTCTTCAAGTGTCTACTTTTTCTCTTCCTCTCTATCTTCCCCTACCCTTTCAATTTATCTCTGTCCTATCAATTAAATAAATAAATAACAATTTTTGTGACTTTTCCTCAGCGAGTCTATAAACAACTCAGTAAAATGAGTATTATTAACATCCTAATTTTCGCTCTCTGGAAATCTGAAATGCAGATGCATTATGTCACTGGCTTCTGTGATTTATGGAAGAGATAGGTTTAAGTTTTTTTGGTGAGACAAAGCAGGGGATAATAGACTCCCTCATGTCGAGTGTCTCACAAAAGGTGGGAAGTAAAACTGATATTGAACAATGAGTGAGTAGAGCTTGACCAAGAGGAGCAGAGACCAGGGACTTTCCAAGCAAAGGAAAAACAGACATTCCCACAGAGGCAGGGTTGAACACAAATGGTTTGTGAGACTGCAAGCAAAAAGTCTATGTACACTTTTGTATATGTTGTAGAAATGAGAGTATCTGTCTTTAGTCAGAGACAGACATACAAGGGAACTTCAGGCTTACCAGAGGAGTGGTGCAAGTTGAATTTCAAATGGCTATAGAGAGAATCCATAAGAGAAGTAGGAAGGTTGAAGGCAAGGAAAAATGAGGTGACTAAAGAAACTATCAGCCATATGAAAACATCGAGGGGGGGGAGGGAGAGGGAGAGGGAGAGAGAGGAAGAGAGAGAGAGAGTCCTATATAACTGTTTCACCACTTGTGAAGCAGGTGGGAACTGAACTCTTGAACCTGGGTATTTGTGCACTGTAACATGCCCACTCAACCAAATGCACCACCACCCACCCCTTACAGTTTGTTTATGATTTTTGAAATGTTTTCAAATTTAGGTATATGAGTAATGTATTATGAATCTATATTTTAATTTTTGATTTATTGTGTTTACTATTTCTTCCTGTTTTTTTAAATTAACTACATATATATAAATTTATATTATATTTGAATGAAAATTTTAATGGAAAGAATCTTCAGATGCAATGCTCATTATTTGATAACTTAAAAAAAACATACTTGTCACAGAGTTTCCCTAATTTGGTTCAGTGATTTGTGTTTATTGATTTAACATGATATTTATAGCTTTTCTGATACATCTTTTGGCAAATAAGAATTGTTAATAAAAATAGATGTGCCAGTAAAAAAAAATCAAGGTAAACATTTATTCTGATTTTTGAACATAATTGTATATCATTTTAAATAAAAAAGAAAATCAGTTACTGCAGGCCAATTCAATTTAGTAAGTCAGAAACAGAAAATTAAATGATGTGCTATCACACACATGGCCCATCTATAAATATACATTAAATCCAAATTTTACATTGGTCAGCTTTGAATACTCGTTATTGTCAAAGCAGTGATGACACTTTCCCTTGGATCTAATTTATATTGCATTACTAATCTTTGGTAACACGTTCATTTTCAAGTAAAAAACATAAGGCAATATCTTGTCTTACTAACAATCTAGATTTTGTCCTGTGTTCCTTTCATATACCTGATTGTACTTATAAATTCCCATTTATCTTGTTACTTTTTTCTGTCCTAACAACAGTGGCTATCATAGAAATATATATATATATATATATATATATATATATATATATATATATATATATATATGTATATGTGTGTGTGTGTGTGCGTGTGTGTGTGTTTATCATAAAGCTTCTTAGAGGAAACAAAGGAGGCCAGAATACCTTGTGAGAATATGTAAACTAGAAATTCTGTGACTGGGAAGTAGAGCATTTTTAATAAAATTGTGTGGATATCATGATCTCATTCAGAAACACTGAATGTGAGTGATTTGAACCTAATAATTTGCAATATAGTGGCACTTGTTTTATGTGCATTTTCATAAAAATAAATTATATTGCACATGACAGAAAGCATAAGGACCAGCATAAGGATCTCAGTTTGAGCCCCCAGCTCCCCACCTGCAAGGGGGGTCACCTCAAAGGGGAGAAGCAGGTCTGCAGGTGTCTTTCTTTCTCTCTGTCTTCCCCTCCTCTCTCGATTTCTCTTTGTCCTATCCAACAACAACAACAGCTATAACAACAATAAGAACCACAACAAGAGCAACAACAAGGACAACAAAATGGGACAAGTAGCTTCCAGGAGCAATGGATTTGTAATGCTGACACAGCCCCAGCGATAACCCCGGAGGCAAAAATAAATAAATAAATAAATAAATAAATAAAGTATATCATTCCAGGTGATCAAGAGTATCATTCCACCTGAAAAGAAATTGTGGTGATGTTTTCTCAAGAAGAAAGTCTCTTGAGAAAACATATTGAAATTGCATTGGATTGTGCTTATATCTTTTGGAGACAACATCAGAAATCCTCTCTTAATTTTAACAAGATTCTACTGCAAGGCTACATTATGCATGACAATTTTTATTACCTTGTTTACTCTTTCTTCCAAGAGATATATTCCTATGAGTTTCTCATGTATGAAACAGCATGTAATGCCCGTTAAGTAGGTATAATGAAAACTGATGATGTGATAGTTACTGAGTCTTAGCTAAGAAAGGGCTTAGAAGAGAAACCAATAAGATAGAATTAACAAGTCAGTTTCTCTGAGAAGATGTGTTCAAACGCTGCTGGTAACATTTTAATTAAGGGGAGAGAGAGAGAGAGAGAGAGAGAGAGAGAGAGAGAAAGCTTTCACTAGAGGGGGTAGTAATGATTTCATTGAGCTGTAAGGTAAAAACTCTTACCTGGAATATAGGGCTTCATTTTTTCATGAACCAACTGGAAATATATGGCTAGTGTACTTGTGAGTAACTGATACCAACTACCAAGGGGAGATCAAGTTGCTGCTCACAACTGAGATGAGAACCCTATCTAGAACACTCTGGGCAGTCACTAGCCTTTCTCTTTTATTAGTATAGTGCTTAGAACACAGAGTAGCCACTCATCTGTTGTTGAGCACCTTGGTTGTTTCCTCCAGGTTTTAGCTATTAAAAATTGTGCTGCTATGAACATAAGTGTACACATATCTTTTTGGTTGGGTGTTATTGAGTCCTTGGGGTATATTACCAGGAGAGGAATTACTGGGTCATATGGAAGGTCCATGTCTAACCTTGTGAGAGTTCTCCAGACTGCTCTCCACAGATATTGAACCAATTTATATTCCCACCAGCAGCGCAGAAGGGTTCCTCTGTCCCCACAGCATCTCCAGCACTTGTTGCCGCTGTCCTTTTTGATGCATGCCATTCTCACAGGGGTGAGGTAGTATCGCAATGTTGTCTTTATTTGCATTTCGCTAAAAATAAGTGACCTGGAGCAATTTTTCATGTGTTTTTTAGCCTTTTGGATCTCTTCTGTAGTGACTATTCTATTCTTATCCTCGACCCATTTTTGGATGGGGTCATTAGCTTTTTTGTTGTTAAGTTTCCTGAGCTTATTGTATATTTTGGTGATTCGTCTCTTGTCTGATGTATGGCATTTGAAGATCTTCTCCCATTTTGTGAGGGGTCTTCTTGTTTGTGTGATAGCTTCTTTGGATGTGCAGAAGCTTTCAATTTGATAGATCAGGGAAGAGAATAGCTCCCTAATATGGGAAAAGGATATAAATATTGTTGACTGTAAACCCCATTGATTTGATGTGATCTGGGGCCCATATTCAGCTTAAGAGCCTATGTGATCTATGCATCCTTGTAGATCTGAGCTCACATTCTGTGGTCATTAGTAGGAATATGACAAGATGCCACAATACCAGGACCCATCTTCCTCAGGTGTATCATAGAGTACGTTGTCCATCCTTCCTTCGGAGGCTAGAACATTCCCTACCATTGTTGATCCAAGTTGAGGGCAAGGCCCTATGGCGGCACACAAAGGGGTTTGTTGTTGGGAAATTGTGCAGATGCAATGACATCCACCATGTTATCCCCTCAAGGTATTGTAAATTCCAGTGAGAGCTGATACCCAAGCTTCCAGGAGTGCCTTGTTTACCTCCCCCTTCCTATTCCCTTGAGAGCTGTAACCCTATCCCTGAGTGCCTTGTTTCCTAGCCTACCCTGTCCCGACTTGCCACTTCCAGAATTTCTCCCATAAAAGCCCTTCTGCTTCTGCCCCTCTCTCTTTTTGCCCCTTTTCACCTCTGTGCAGAGAAGGGTTGCTGCGCCAGAAGGCGGCCATTTTGCTAGCTCCACATGGCCTGAACCACTGCACTCTCACCCAACTCTGAGGTGCCCGCGTGAATAAAGATTTGTGTTCCCTCTCCGCTCTGATCTCTTCTCTCTCCTCTGTGGCTCAGCCCAACAGTCTATTGTATTGTTCCTGCTAGGAATGACAGGTAACAATAGAGAGAGGGATTTATTCGCGATCTAGTCTCATCATGTCTGTTTGGGAATTACAGGACTCCCTGAATAGAACCCCAGCTGATGGGATGGCCTGAGAGTGACTAAAGAGTCATCATTAAAGTATGCCAGTCTCTTGCCCTTATTCAACTTTTGCAGTCCTTGCTTTGATGAGGTTAGCTTTGGAGTGAGTGAGAGAACTGTAATAGGAAGTAGGTGAGGAGGGTATCTAAGTTGACACTATTTCATTATTAACTTTATATTGACTCACTACATACTATTGTGCATTTTTGCTTTCAGGTATATAGTTTGCCCTAATTTATGGATACATGTGAACATATGCTCTATCTTATGGGACCTGGGATTTTGTTAGGAAGTGAGCCTCCTGGAATGGAATTTGAGAATACTGTGAAATGAAAGGTCTCACCCGAGTAGTGAGGGTGACAGGTTGACATTCCATGCCTGAGTTCTCTGGACAGTCTGAAGCATGCTGAGGTGATACTCCTTGGCCTCTGTTTTCTTTCTTTCTTTCTTTCTTTCTTTCTTTCTTTCTTTCTTCCTTCCTTCCTTCCTTCCTTCCTTTCTTTCTTTTTTTTTTAGTATTTATTTATTTTATTCCCTTTTGTTCCCCTTGTTGCTTTTTTATTGTTGTAGTTATTATTGTTATTGATGCCAATGTTGTTGGATAGGACAGAGAGAAATGGAGAGAGGAGGGGAAGACAGAGAGGGGGAGAGAAAGATAGGCATCTGCAGACCTGCTTCACCGCCTATGAAGCAACTCCCCTGCAGGTGGGGAGCAGGGAGCTCCAACCGGCATCCTTAGGCTGGTTCCTGAGCTTTGTGCCACTTGCACTTTGCCTGCTGTGCTACTGCCAGACTCCCATGGCCTCTGTTTTCTAACCTAAGAATGGTCTCACCCTTAGGACCACTTATTCACCCTCCTGCTGATGGCCCAGTATCCTACCCTATCCAGAGAATCACTGGTCACACGCTTCTGCTTGTTGGAGTTCATGCCAGCAGCTGCTTGCAAGCCACCGTCTTGGTTCTGCCCCTCTTCTTCTACTTCTTCTTTTCCTTTTCTTCTCTTTTTCCTTTTCCTGCTGCTCCTCCTCCTCCTTTCTTTCTTTCTCTCCTCTCTCTCTCTCTCTCTCTCTCACACACACACACACACACACACACACACACACACACACAACACCCTTTCTTGTTTTGACTTTTTAAACATATTGTCTTATCAAATTTTGTTTGACACATTTACAAGTCTTACATAAGACAACACTCACTGGGTCAATAACAAGATGTGAGAGGGTTATATATAAAAAAAATTTGGAACCGTACAGAAAATGTCGTAAGTATCACTTTATGAGAAAGCTGTGGAGACTGAGGAAATAGCTTAACCAGCAGAGCTTCAGGTGGGCTTGTACACCAAAGGTCCATGGTTAGATCTCTGATACTGGGTGTTGCTGCCAGAATCCTGATTTACTCCAGTCTCTGAGTATGTGTGTCATGGGAAAGTCTCATATGTAACGGATAAAATTTATCTTTTTTTTTTTTTAAGGGAAAGTTGTTAACTCGTGAGATAGTACCAAAATATGCCGTTGCTCTACAAAAGCCCATAGTCATCCACATTTGTAGAGCTAGGAACAAAATGGTGCTGAGTCATCAAAGTGGACTATGCCAGTTAGAATGCCCTCTTTTCAGCTTCAGTTCCCACCATCTGTGCCATGCTTTGTGTGACTGGCACTGGACTGTAGAAGCCTTGTCAGCTGGAGCTATATGCAGCTCTACAAGAGGAGGATTCTACAAAACCACTGCCAATACACTTTTTTTTTTTTTTAGAAGCTAGTCTACTGGTCTACTTTTCCTTTCCCATGTGCCTTTAAATGAATAGACAGTCCATAGTGGTAGTCTGGTGTTGCTGGCTGTTATACAAGTCTTCTCAACTACTTCTTCATTCCTACACTGACAGATGAAACACTTCCAACAGCTTTATTATTATTATTATTTTAATTGCCATCAGAGTTATTGCTGGAGGCATGAGTGGGGGGGGAACGGGGCGTCAGTAACAGCACTATGAATCTACTGTTTCCAGTGACATTTTTTTTTTCTCTTTTTCTCTCTATTCTACTCGATAGGACATAAAGAAATTGAGAGGGGGAGTCTGGCGGTAGGTCGCAGGTTAAGCACACCTGGCGTGAAGCTCAAGGACCTGTGTAAGGATGCTGGTTCGAGCCCCTGGCTCCCCACCTGTACCAGAGTCACTTCAGAGGCGGTGAAGCAGGTCTCTAGGTGTCTTTTTCTCACCTTCTTTGTCTTCCCTTCCTCTCTCCATTTCCCTCTATCCTATCTAACAATGATGACATCAATAACGACAACAATAATAACTACAACAACAATAAAAAAAAAACCTAGGACAACAAAAGTGAAAATAAATAAGAGTAAGAATTAAAAAAAGAAAAGAAATTGAAAGGGGAATGTAAATAAAGAAGAAGAGAGAAGGTTAAACACCTGTAGACCTGCCTCACCACTTGTGAAGCTTCTCCCATGGAGGTAGGGAGCCAGCAGCCAGCGCTCCAACCCTGCCCTTGTGCTTGATATTATATGTGCTCCGCCCATTGCACTCTGAGTCCCCCCCCCCCCCCCCGCCCCCCCGCAACTCTCTTCTGGGAAGTTCTACACTCAGACTTTGGTCACAGCTCTCGCTCTAGTCGCAGACTAATGCCCACTTTTTATTTTTTAATACTTTTTAATTCCCTTTTGTGGCCCTTGTTTTATTGTTGTAGTTATTATTGTTGTCGTCGTTGTTGGATAGGACAGAGAGAAATGAAGAGAGGAGGGGAAGACAGAGAAAGGGAGAGAAAGATAGACACCTGCAGACCTGCTTCACTGCTTGTGAAGCGACTTCCCTGAAGGTGCGGAGCCAGGTCCTCGAACCCGGATCCTTCTGTCAGTCCCTGTGCCACTAGCTCTTAACCCGCTGCACCACCGCCCGACTCGCTCATGCCCACTTTCTATTACACCAGATCCCTGGGCTGTGTGTCACTGTGAAAACCACGGTTGCTCCTTAGAGTTCTGTATCTTAGTCTCACTGGTCTCCTTCCTCTGGGTTTCCACACCTCTATGAGCTTCCATGCACAGTTCAACCTCTTCTCTAACTTTTTTTTTTATTAACCATATTTTGCCTAATCAAGAGTTTTTAAACACCAGATGCCCCCATTTACATTACTGAACCCTGATTGATAACTAGAAAAGTGTACATTAAAAACTTTCTCTAAAATGATGTGTTTATTGGTGCAGGAGGTGAAGCAGTGGATAAAACATTAGACTCTCAAGCATGAGGTCCAGAGTTCAATCCCAGGCAGCACATGAACCAGAGTGATGTTTGGTTCTTTTTCTCTCCTTCTATTTTTCTAGTTAATAAATAAATACAATATTTTAAAATAAAAACAAATAAGATATGTGTACAAAAATAATACATATCTTATGTGTACAAAAATAATACATCTATATTCTTTTTTAAATTTTCATTAGTGATTTAATATTGATTTACCAAATTATAAGAAAACAGGTGTATAATTCCAGACCATTTCTGTCACCAGAGTTCTGTGTCCCCATTCCCTCCAACGGAAACTCCATTAGTTCTTCCGAGGTCACAGATATGGATTGAATATTATTTCTATAACTATCTATAGATATGAATAAGATATAGATATATTTGCCTTTATTTTTTCTATGGTCCTTCTTTCCTCTTCTTCTTCTTCTTCTTCTTCTTCTTCTTCTTCCTCTTCTTCTTCTTCTTCTTCTTCTTCTTCTTCTTCTTCTTCTTCTTCTTCTTCTTCTTCTTCTTCTTCTCCTCCTCCTCCTCCTCCTCCTCCTCCTCCTCTTCCTCCTCCTCTTCCTCCTCCTCTTCCTCTTCCTCTTCCTCCTCCTTCTTCTTCTTCTTTTTCCCAAAGCACTCTTCACTCAGCTCTGGGTTATGGTGGTGCAGGGGATTGAACCTGGGATTTTGGAGCCTTAGGCATGACAGTCTGTTTGCATAACCAATATTCTACCAATCCCTGCCTTCTCTTCTTTTCTAGGTCACATATCCTTTACTTTTTCTCTTCTTTCTCTGGGTACTGATGGAATTGGAGTTCAAAGCTCTCTGGCCATCTTCCCCTAACATTTACCCCTCTGTAAGTATGAACTAAAAGTATTTTATTTTATCGCTGGGTATTGCTGTCTGCACTAATGAATCTACTACTCTCATTAACCATTTTTTCCTTTCATTTTTTTTATTAGATAAGACAGAGGAATTGAGAGGTAAGGGAGATAGATAGATGATAGTGAGAGAGAGAAAGACAACTGAAGACCTGCTTACCTGCTCCTGAAGTGGAGCCCTGAAGGTCGGGAGCAGAGACTCAAACCCAGGGTCCTTGTACTTGGTAATATGTGTAATTAACTGAGTTATCTCCCTGCCACCCCTCCTGGACCAAAATCCTTTATGGGCTGCAGAAGGTGTAAGGTCTGGCATCTATAATTTCTTCTATACTGGACATGGGCACTGGTGGGTCAATCCATAGTCTCAACCTGTTTCTATTTTTCCCTAGGGTATGCATCTGTATTCTTTATATATGTATTTATTTATTTTATTTTTAATGTTTTATTTATTTATTTTGCCTCCAGGGTTGTCACTGGCACTAAAAACCCACTGCTCCTGGTGGCCCTTTTTTTCCATTTTTTATTGGTTAGGATGAAGATAAATTGAGAGAAGGAGGGAGATAGAAAGGAGACAAAAATACACCTGCCGCCCTGCTTTGCAGCTTATGAGGAGTCCTCCCACAGGTGGGCAGATGGAATTCGAAATGGATCTCTGGGCTTGTCCTTGCACTTAATACCCTTTAGCGTGAGCTCAGCATACCACTACCTGGCCCATTATTTTTAACATTTTATTATTTATGTATTGGATAGAGGCAGAGAAATTGAAAGGGAGAGGAGAGAGGAGAGAGAGAGAGAGAGAGAGAGAGAGAGAGAGGTCTGCATCACTGCTTCACCATTCATGAAGCTTCCTTCCTATAGGTAGGGACTATGTACCTGAACCCAGGTCCTTGTACATTATAACATGCGCACTCTACCAGGTAGCCAACACCTGGTTCCTACATCTATATTCTTTATAGTGATATATGTAATAGTTACGGTACGCAAGATATGGAAAGACCACAAGACTCAATGACAGATAAGAGAGTAAAGAAGATGCAGGCCGCATACACAATGAAATACTTCTCAGATGTGTGGGAAAATCTTATTTATTTATTGCTGCAATGTGTGGGCCTGGATGACATCATGCTAATTGAAATATATACATATACACATACACATATACATGTACATCATATACATAAATGCACAAGTACACAATATCAGAACACATGAGATGAAAATGTGTCTGAAAACAGAAAGAGAAAGGCACTGCAAAAGGAGAAAAGAATTCTAAGAAAATTATTTGCTACATTTATATTTTAATAATATTTTATCTCTTTTAATTTAATTATTTTTGGATTAATATAGAGATTAATCAAGAAAGATAGAAGAGAGACCTGCAGGGAGTCAGGCTGTAGCTTGGTGGGTTAAGCACACATGGTGCGAAGCTGCAAGGACTGTCATAAGGATCCTTGTTCTAGTCCCCAGCTCCCCACCTGCAGGAAGTCACTTTGCAAGAAGTGAAGCAGGTCTGCAGGTGTCTATCTTTCTCTCCCCCTCTCTGTATTCCCCTCCTCTCTCCATTTCTCTCTGTCGTAGCCAACAACAATGACATCAAATAACAACAAAAATAATAGCTACAACAATAAAATAACAAAGGCAATAAAAGGGGATAAATAAATATTCAAAAAAATTCAAAAAAAAAAAAAGAAGAGAGACCTGCAGCTCTGCTTACTTTTTTTGTGATGCTTCTATCCCTAATGGTGGTGACCAGGGGCTTGAACCCAAGTCCTTGCACCCTGTAATATATACATTGTACTAGATTTGCCACCACTGGGCCCCCTACATTTATTAATGCAAAACAAATCCTAAGTCATCCTAAAATCTTGTCATTTACCTTTGTCTAGAATCAAATGAATGAGCAAAGTTTCAGTACATAAATTTATAAAAAAAATATGTCTTGCCTCAATGCTTGTCCACTGTAAATACATCCTTTATGTCTCTCATTTACAGTTTATTCTATTTTATTTTATTTTATTTTTTTCCTCCAGGGTTATTGCTGGGCTTGGTGCCTGTACCGTGAATCCACCGCTGCTGGAGGCCACTTTTCCCCCCTTTTGTTTCCCTTGTTGTTGTAGCCTTGTTGTGATTATTATTATTGCCATTGTTGATGTTGTTCGTTGTTGGATAGGACAGAGAGAAATGGAGAGAGGAGGGGAAGACAGAGAGGGGGAGAAAAATATAGACACCTGCAGACCTCCTTCACCACCTGTGAAGCAATTCCCCTGCAGGTGGGGAGCCGGGGGCTCAAACTGGGATCCTCATGCCGGTCCTTGCGCTTTGCACCACATGTGCTTAACCCACTCTGCCACCACCCAACCCCCTCCATTTTATTCTTTTAAACATCTCCAATATTGCCAGGCTGGCAAGGGGGTACCTCTTCTTGGGTGTGTACTCTCTGGGTGGGAGAGAACAAGACTGGAGCCAGCCTTGCCTGCTACTCACTTAGCATGAGAGAGATGACCCAGGAACAGAGCTGGTGGTGGCAAGGCAATTCAATTCTTTACTGATCAGAGAGCCATGGCTTTTAAGAGTTGGACCCGGAAGTGGCAAGTTGTAAATGGAAATGGCTTGACATGGTTTGG
This sequence comes from Erinaceus europaeus, assembly GCF_950295315.1. Classification (NCBI taxonomy): domain Eukaryota; kingdom Metazoa; phylum Chordata; class Mammalia; order Eulipotyphla; family Erinaceidae; genus Erinaceus; species Erinaceus europaeus. The sequence continues at coordinate 117,883,712 of NC_080169.1, read as the reverse complement.
AAAGGGGTGGAGAAAGACAAAAGGGGGCTGGGAAAGGTAGGAACTTCCTTAGCAACTGTTGTGAGGGTTTTAACTGGTAGGATTAATAATACCCTCCAGGCAGGGAGGGTCTTGAGGGTAGAAAGGAGATAGATCAAAGGAATGGAATGGGTGGGAAAACAATGATTATGTGGATAATAAGAGAGCAGGCCACAGTATCAGGGATGCAGGGTGCTTTGTGAGACAGGGAGTCTGATAAGACAAGGCAAACCTTGGGGGGTTATGTCCCTCCTCACTCGACCTCTCAGTAGAGAGAGAGAGAGAGAGACTGAGAGGATGGATGCCCTTCAAGTCAAGCCCTGCCAAGATCAACAACATCCTCACAATTTCCCTACACAATATAACCTATTCACAGAGTGTTTTATACATTCATTGAGGTGATTCTTCAAAGGAGTCTTCTTGCTTCTACACTTACGCTTTTGCATACATTTCCCTTTGATAATCTAATCTCTATGTGGTTATTTTTTTATTAGTCAAAGGTTTTATTTACTTGTGAAAATTAGTATGTTGTGATAAAGAGTACAGAAAGACATGGAGGTGTCTTGAAAACAATCACTTTTTTTTCAATAATGGGCTATATACTCAGAACACTTTATTTTATTTATAAAAAGGAAACACTAACAAAACCATAGGATAAGAAGGGTACAACTCCACACAATTCCCACCACTAGAACTTTGTATCCCACCCCCATCCCTTCATAGCTTTCCTATTCTTTGATCCTCCGGGAGTATGGACTCAAGGTCATTGTGGGGTGCAGAAAGTGGAAGGTCTGGCTTCTGTAATTGCTTCCTGGCTGAATATGGGCATTGACATGTTGATCTATACTACCAGCCTGTCTCTCTGTTTCCCTACTGGGGCAGGGTTCTGGGGAATTGGAGCTCCAGGACACATTAGTGGGGTTGTCTGTCCAGGGAAGTCTGGTTGGCATCCTGCTAGCATCTGGAACCTGGTGGCTGAAAGGAGAGTTAACATATAAAGCCAAATAAATTGTTGAACAATCATGGACCTAAAGGCTGGTATAATGCAGATGAAGAGTTGGGGGGAGGGTCTCCATTTTGTTGATAGATAGTAGGCATATTTTAGTTATATTCCAAAGGGCCTGTGGCTATACTAGTTTTTTTTTTCCCTGCGTCTGAAATCTGATATGCTTATCTCTGTTTTACAAGATACAGGGTCTGACATAGAGAGATTAGTAAGAGGTATGAGTTCATGCTGAGATTACTTTGGGGAATCTGAAATCTAGAACACAGAGGTATGGCTAATATTTTAGGATTATAAATCTTTTTTCATAGGAACAGTTCACAAAATTGCAAAACAAAATTTGCATGCTGATATCATATCAGTCTTTAGAATAGAAGAAAACACAAACTTGCCTTTGTGGAAATTCTCAGTTTCTTTTAGATAACATTAAAGGAAAATTTATGAGTTTCATTCAACAAATAAATATGCAATGACTATGTGACAAATATTATACTAGGCATTATAAGTTTAAGGTAAGGAAAACAGATATAATACTTTTCATATTCTACTAATAAACAAAGTAATTCACATCAATATATATAACAGAGGCTAAGTGGTGGCACACCTAGTTGAGTGTACACATTACGATGTACAAGGACCCTGGTTCAAACTGCTGGTACCCATGAGCTGTTGGGAAACTTCCTGAATAGTAGAGTAATATTTCAGGTGTCTCTCATTCTCTCCTTTTCCTCTTTCTTTCTATTTATCTTTGTCTTTAAAAAAAAAAAAAAAAAAGATACAGGGGCAGGGAGTTAGCGCAGCCAGTTAAGTGCACATGACCCGAAGCACAAGGACAGGCATAAGCATCCTGGTTCGAGCTCCGGACTCCCTACCTGGGGGGTGGGGGTAGGGTCGCTTCACAGGCAGTGAAGCAGGTCTGCAGATGTCTCTCTTTCTCTCCCCCTCTCTGTCTTCCACTCCTCTCTCCATTTCTCTCTGTCCTATCCAACAACAACTACATCAATGGCAACAGTAATAACCACAACAAAGATAAAAACAACCAGGCTAACAAAAAAAAAAAAAGGAAAAAAGGGAAAAAATGGCCTCCAGGAGCAGTAGATTTGTGGTGAAGGCACTGAGTCCCAGCAATAACCCTGGAGGCAAAAAAAAAAAAAAAATGTTCACTTCCATTGACTTTCATATTTCAGATGAAACCATCAAGATTCAATAAGTGATTTATGATATGCATACTTAGTGGAATATCACTCTATAATTATAAAGATGGTATTATGGCAAGGCAATGCCCAGATAGCTCTGTATCTTTCCCATTAAGATAAAATAAATGAAATATTTTTAAAAGACAGAAAGATAGATAGATAGATAGATAGGTGATAGATTGATTGATAGATACAACAGCCCCAAATTTCCTTCAATGCAGTGGGATCCAGGCTCAAATCTGGATTACACACATGACAAAGCAGGACACTATCCAATAAACTATTTTTCCAACCTACAAAACAATAATTTTATCATATGGTAACATATATTTTCTGTATATATATATATATATATATATATATATATATATACAAGAAAAATACATAATATCAGAACACATGAGATGAAAATATGTTTGAAAAAAGAAAAGAGAGAAAGGCACTACAAAAGGAGAAAAGAATTATAGGAAAAGTATTTGCTACATTTACATTTTTATCTATTTTAATTTAATTATTTTTGGATAAACAGAGAGAGAAATTAAAAAAGAGAGACCTTTAGCTTAGCTTAGCTTATTTTCCATCATCATAAACCATGACCCAGATGCCCTTTTTATCTTTATCTTCTCCTCTCTAACCTCTACCCCCCAGAGTCCTTTCTTCTAGTTCAGTACACCACACCCAGTCCAATTTTCACCTTGTGTTTTCCCTTTTTTCTTAAATTCTATCTATAAGTGAGATAATCCGGCATTTGTTTTTATCTCATTGAACATGGACCAGTGAGGATGACAGGAGACAGGATGGATTGTACTGATTCTTTTTTTTTTTTTTCCCTGAGAATGGAACTATAGCCCATATCTTTGTTCTTTTCCTTTTCTTAGTGATTTAAGGTTAATTTACAAGATCGTAAGACAACGACTGCCACCTCTCCAGATTCAAAGGAGGTCTTGAAACTTTACATCAGGCTCAACCTGACGCTGTTGACTGGCTATGGAAGAAGGGCAAATGCTAGAAGAAGAAGAAGAAATAAGATAACGGGTATAATTCCATACAGTCCCCACTACCAGAGTTCTGTATTCCATTCTCACCATTGGAAACTATCCTATTATTTACCTCTCTGGGAGAATGGACCAAAATTCTTTATGAGGTACAGAAGATGGTAGTTCTGACTTCTGTAATTTCTTCTTTGATGGATATGGGCATTGGCAGGTTGATCCATTCCCACAGCCTGCTTCTATTTTTCCATAGTGGGAGTAGTAGCCTATGACATTTAAAGTGTAAAAAAGTTCATTCATGGTTTTCCAAAATTCCATAAAAATGTGTATGTAATAAGAGTGCCTTCCTCACGATTGCTTACATTGTCTTACAGGTAGAATGAGTCATCAAGAACTGGCTGGTGGAATGCAACTCACATTAAATGTAGCATGATAACTGACAAAGATTCTGGTACCCAGTGAAAGTGAAATCAAGAGTAAAACTTCCAAAGAGGAGACAGAAACACATAGGAAAGATTCCAAGATAGCTTGAGAATAGTTTTGTTGACATTAATATATTGCAATAAATAAGTGCTTTGTAGTCCAGATTAAAGTTGAAAATCTAACTTGAAATTGTCAAAATTTAATTGAACACTACAAAGAAAAAATAGCTTCTAAAATGCATACAAAATTTATTATTGTATTTGTTTTAAAGACTGTTTATTAGATATAGTTTTATAAATAAATATTACAAATCGTATTCACATATATATCTTTTCATATTCAAGAGCTGTACATCACACACATGCCAATGTTTTGAAAATAAGACTATGTCCTTGAGAGTGATTCTCTAATAGTGTATTATAAGGAAGAATGAAGCTTTATCTTTCACTCACGATTACTATCTTGTGGTCTTTCTCTTCAAATCTCTTCAGTCATCAATTGTACTCCCCTGGTCTTTCCTTTCTGTCCTGCTAAATATTCCACTCTATTACTCTCTTCTCTTTGCACTACAGAAAATCACTGATGCTATCAGGAGAAGATACCCCCTTAACTGAGACAAAGTTCCCCTTTACTCTTTCTACCAATGAAGCTCAAACATACTACTCTCTGACTGAAGTCTGCTGTGAAAATTCAGTATCTACCTCTACTCACATCCAGTAGATGGAGAAAATGGGCAATATGATTTGCTACTCTGCATATGTTTCAGAGAAGACAAACATTTCTTCCCTGACATTTCTCTCTACTGGTAATAACTGGGGACAATTCCAGGGGCTTGCTATCTGCATATTTCATATTTCTGTTCCCCACTCTCATAATTTTTACAGAATTGTAATTTCATTGTGTAACAGTTATTCACGGGGATAGAGTATCTGGACCATGCAACATGGTGTAATACTTTGATCCAGAGATTGTATATGTCACCTTCAGTTAGCTATCATACCCCAGTTTTTTAGAAGCAGAGTAATAGAGAGAGTCACAGAGACTGGTGTGTGTGTGTGGGGGGGGGTGAAGGGAACTGGACTTGAACCTAGGTCATTTGTCTTGTGGAAGCCATCATTCAACTTTTGGTCTCCTAGAGAAAATTGGTTTTTTAAAAGATTTTATTTAATTATTAATGACAAAGATAGCAGGAGAAAGAGAGAGAGAGAGGGAGGGAGGGAAAAAGAGAGAGAGAGAGGGAGAAAGAGAGAGAGAACACTAGACATCAGTCTGGTACATGTGTGATTGAACTCAAAAGCTCATGCTTAAAAATCTAATGCTTTATCCTTTATACCACCTCCCGGACCATTAACAAACTGTTTCTTAGATATCTTGTGATTTAAGATGTGGTCAGGCCTGAGAAACTATCCACCTGGTACTTGTTCTTTCAGTTGTACTTTCTAGTTTTATAACCATCAAGTGTATCAGTACGATAGAAAACTTTATCCTTTGGAGCCTGAGAGATAATTCACCAGGTAGGATGTGTCTCGCTAACGCATGCAACTCAAGATTCCAGTCAGCAACATTTAAGAATGTCACAGCGCTGGCAGAAGTTTAAGTGCTGTGGTGTATATTCTGTAGCAATGGAAATTTTCAGTAATGCAGAAGTGAAATCACCACTCATGAAGTTTCAGTCTACATAATGCTCTGATGAAATAGAGAGCACAATCTACCACATTTTTGCCTGGACATAAGTTTGAATATCTAAAGCACAGCTTTATTATATTACTCTATAATCATATTTTCAAACGTAATTGTAACTACGAGATAATTTTAGGTTAGTAGTGAAGTATGTTATTCCTGATACACTATTCATATGACCTCTCCAAAAGATGCCTTTTCTGTTTACTTAATGTTTGTTTTGATTAGTGATTTAATAATGGCTTGCAAAATAAAATATTTTAGAGGTATATTTTAAACCACACCAGTAACCAAAGTTCTGTGCTTCTCGACTCATTCTGTGATGACTTTTTAAAACAGAATCATTACAAAGGTAAGAACACTAGAGATAAGCTTAGTGGAAAAAAAAAAATCCAAGTGCTTCATGAAAAAGTTTGCTATGCACAAGGACTCATCAAAAAAGAAATTAAGAAAACATTTATTTTTATAATTACATGAAAAATAATATTCAGGGGTCATCTCTATCAGGAACAACACAATAGACCCCTTTGGGGGCCCCCATAGGACCTTGCCCTCAACTTGGATCCACAATGGTAGAGAGTGTTCCATCCTCTGAAGGGAGGCTGGACAATAAAAACTAAAGAAGTGAAGAACCTATATGCTAAAAGCTTGGAGACATTGCTGAATGACAATGAAGAACATCCCAAAAATGATAACATAGGAGAACGAACATTATTAAAATGATGACCATTTTGCATTAAGCATTAGATGGAATCAATACAATTCATATCCAAATCCCAATAACATTTTTCACAGTAATGGAACTGAAAAAAAATATATATATAAATTTACTTGGATCTACCAAAGATCTGACTGATGCAACCCTGTGACTGTGAAGGGGAAATGGAGGTATAGTATTCTTTGAATTTAAACTCTACTATGAAGGTTATAATCAAAAGCATTATGTTCTGGGGAATTAAAATGAAAAGAAAAAGAGATAAATGAGGGAGTTGGGTGGTAGGGCAGTGGGTTAAGAGCATGTGGTGCAAAGTGCAAGGACCAATGAAAGGATCCCAGTTCGAGCCCTCGACTCCCCACCTGCAGGAGAGTCACTTCACAGGCGATGAAGCAGGTGTGCAGGTGTCTTATCTTTCTTTCCCCCTCTGTCTTCTCCTCCTCTTACCATATCTCTCTATCTTATCCAACAATGACGACAATAATGATAATTACAACAATAAAACGAGCATCAAAAAAGAATAAAATAAATAAATAACTATTTAAAAAGAGACCTAGTGGGGGTTGTATTGTTATTTGGGAAACTGGGAAATGTTATGCATGTACAAACCATTGCACTTACTGTTGAATGTAAAACATTAATTCCCCAATTAAAAAAAAAAGTCAAAAAAAAAAAAAGAAAAAGAAAAAGCAGCATGTAGGGCACCAAAGTAAAAACCCTGTGGTGAGGGGTAGACATGTGGTTTCCTGGGCCAGTGGGGGGTGGGGGTGGGTGGGATGGGACACAGTCTTTTGGTGATGGGAATGGTGTTTATGTACACTCCTAGTAAAGTGTAGCCATATAAATCACTAGTTAATTAATATGAGAGGGATAAATTGATTGTATGTCTCGAAGTTTTTAAAACACAGACTGAGTCTTTTTAATATATAGGCTGTATCTTTGATATGCGGACTCTCAGAAGCCTAGACCAAGTCGATCAGAAGCAACCGGTGGCACAGCTATATACAAGATGCTGGGTACTATACAGCAAACCCTAACAAAAGGACTTTTCAAAGTTAACCCAATTACCAAATAATGCCATGATAACAATAACTATCCATTGTCTTTTCGAACCCTAAGACAGCAGTAACCTCACATTTCCACTATAGAGCCTATATTTCCCCCAGTCCTGGAACCTTAGGATAGGGCCCACTTTCCCGCATGCCTCTCCCAATCCATATCAAATAATATTGCATGTGCCAATCGCAACCTAATCAATGCAATGACAGCCACCTCAACATGCTTCAGCTCAGACTGTGTCCAGAGATTTCAGGTGTGGAATGACAACCCATCAGCGTCATTACTCAGGTGAGACCTTTCCTTTCATAGTATTCTCTAATTCCATCTCAGGTAGTTCACTTTCTAACAAAGTCCCAAAACCTAGATATACACCAGGTTCTGTGAGAGAGGACATATGTTCACACATATCCATAAACTAGTGCAAAATATATACCTGAAAGCAGAAGTACACTAGAGTTTGCAGTGAGTATCCCCCTAACACTTCCTCTCCACTATTCCAACCTTTGGGTCCATGATTGCTCAACAATTTGTTTGGCTTCGTATGTTAACTCTCTTTTCAGCCACCAGGTTCCAGATGCCATCAGGATGATGGCCAGGCTTCCCTGGACTGAAGACCCCACCAATGTGTCCTGGAGCTCCGCTTTCCCAGAAACCCACCCTACTAGGGAAAGAGAGAGGCAGACTGGGAGTATGGATCCACCTGTCAACACCCATGTTCAGCGGGGAAGCAATTACAGAAGCCAGACCTTCCACCTTCTGCAACCCACAATGACCCTGGGTCCATGCACCCAGAGGGATAGAGAATGGGAAAGCTGTCAGGGGAGGGGACGGGATATGGAGATTGGGTGGTGGGAATTGTGTGGAGTTGTACCCCTCCTACCCTATGGTTTTGTTAATTTATCCTTTCTTAAATAAAAAATAAATTAAAAAAAAAGAGAGAGATCAATGAAAAAGAATTGAGAACCCAGAAAAGAATCTATCCATGCATGAACTACCAATATAGCAGCAAAGGTGTTAAGAACATAGGATGAGGCCAGAGGGTAGACAGCATAATGGTTATGCAAACAGACTCTCATGCCTGAGGCTGCAAAGTCCCAGGTTCAATCCCTAGCATCACCATAAACTAGAGATGAACAGTGCTCTGGTTAAAAAATAAAAAACAAAAACAAACAAACAAACAAACAAAACATAGGATGGAATGGATATGAAAATGATAATATTATATAGAATATTTTGTATAATTACATAGTGCAAGCTATAAAACAAATTTTTGAACCCTTAAAATATTTAAATAAAAAAGAACATAGCTAGAAATTTCTTCAATAAGTGTCTTGAAAAGTCTGAAAAACCATAAGCTAGAGAATAAAGCTTAACCACTATCAGATACCCTATATTAACTCAAAATGTACTATGTACTATACTCTACATTATATTGACAGAATTGACAGTAAACAAAAGTAAGTCTGTGTCATGTGTACAAAAATAGCATATGGCTGATATTAGTACAGGACAGGCATCTAGCATAGTATATAAACTCATGATAAACTGTGAGGACTGCAAGTTATTAAAGGAAAGTTCTGGCAGAAATAGGCCCCTTTTGGATTGTTCCCCTCTCCTGGCCATCTCATCTTTTTCTGGGGTCCAGGTTTAATCTGAACATTGAGTATGTTTAAGGACACATGCTGCATGACTGTTTTTTTCTTATTTCTTTATTTTTTATTTCTTTGCTTATTTTGCTACCATAGTTTTTAAGAACCTGACAAGTCTGATGCTTTTATAAACTCACAGAAAAGGCCAGTATATCTCTCTCTCTCTCTCTCTCTCTCTCTCTCTCTCTATATATATATATATATATATATATATATATATATATATATGATATGGCAAAGGATGTGATCTCGTCATCTATCAAAACAATAACTATAGTAGAGGATGATAAATTACACTCATGTGACAACAACTTTCTTATAAATCATAATTTCCCTAATACAAAAATAAAATGGAGTGATACTGTTGTGAGAATGAAAATTGGCAAGTAGATTCAACAGTGTGGTGACATCTGAAAAAAAGATTCAGAAGAAAACACCATAGCATAGATGGAGGTCTGGTGATGGAAATTGTGCGAAGTTGTGCCCCTCTTATCCTATGGTTTTGTCAGTTTCCTTTTTATACATAAAAAATTGAAAAAAGCATTCTAATAACTGGATATTTATCTGAGGAAAGTGAAAATACTAATCAAAAAAGACAAATACCCCAATGTTCACCGCAGCACTATTAACAATTAGCAAGTACTGGAAATTACCTAAGTGCCTATGGGCAGATGAGTAGATAAAGAAGACATAGTATACATACTTAGTGGAAAACTGCTCAGCTATAAAGGAAGGTTAAATTCTTGGACTTGCAACAATGCTGAATGCACATTGAAGGATAATGCAAAATGAACTGTGTCAGATAAAAATGACAAATACCCTGTGATTTCATTCTTAATATGATAGAACAAATGGATGAGACAACACAGAATAAAGAGACAAAACAAAAGATAAATTCCTATTCTAACAAAATAAAACAATGGGAACTAGCAAGGAAGGGTTATGGGGATAGATAAACTGGTAAAAAAGCAGTATACTATATCATGATGTAAAGAAACGAGACTTTGTGTGACTAGCATAATATAATATACAAGATATCGTAGTTGACACACTGGAAATCAACAAATTTTTGTACACCGCTGTTATGCAGTAAGAAAGAAGAGCTGCAGATAGTGTTCAGCATGTGAAGCAATGTTCTACATCATCAGGTAGGTAAATGAAAACTAAAACTGAGATATTGCCGCATATTTATGAGCACAATGACCGTTTCAAATGTTGCTGATTCATGGCAGTTCTCACTTGTCATTTGGTGCAAATGTCAAACGATACTGCCACTTAGTTAAATACCTTGACAGCTCCTGACAAAATTCACACACTCTTCCTTGCAGGCCACCAATCACACACTCCGTGATACTTATCCTAAATAAATAGATAAATAAATAAACAAACAAATAAATAAATAAATAAATAAAATCATCTCTGAAAGAAACCTTGAATACAGACGTGTTTGTATGTGTGTGTTTCCCTAATTGCTGAATCTGGACACAATCAAAGTTTCCTGCAGTATATTATGTAAATAAGTACATTAAAGAACAAGTAATGAAATATTATTTAGTACTAGGGAAAACTAAACTATAATGCTATGGAAAGTCATAGAGCATTCTTTTTTTATTTTTTTATTTTTATTAATAAAAAAGAAACACTGACAAAACCATAGTGGATGTTCGGCTTCATAGGGCTGAGAGCCAGTGGGTAGGTGGGGTGGAATGAGACACGATCTTTTGGTAGTTAGAGCATTCTTAAATATATATTACCAAGTGTCAAAAAAAAAAAGGATAAACTGGACAAAAATAAACAGCATGATGCCAAATATTTGATAATCCAGAAAAGGAAAAACAACAATAACAACAAAAAACAACAACATTGCTTACCAAGGTTTAGGGTAGGAGTGGAGTTGACTAGGTTCACAATAGTGATAATATGTAAAGTAGTGAAAATATTCTGTATGATATTGCAGTGATGGTTCTTTATCCTTCCATTATTCAGTACTATATATGGTGGCTGCATCTCTCTATTGTCTGTCCCTCTGGGATTATGGACCAAAATTCTTGATGGAGTGCAGAAGGTAGAAGGTCTGGCTTCTGTAATTGCTTCTCCAATGAACATGGGCATGGCAGATTGACTCATACCCTCATCCTATCTCTGTCTTTCCCTAGCTGCGTAGGCCTCTAGGGAGATGAAGTTTCAGGACACAGTGGAGAGGAAGTCAGGATGGCATCATGGTAGCATTTCCAATTTGGTGACAATAAGATATAAAGCAGGATAAATTGTTAAAAAAAAAAAAGGGGGGGACAGAGTGGGGGTAGATGACATAATTGTTATGCAAAGAGACTCTTATGCCTGAGGCTCTGAAGTCTCAGTTTCAATCCCCATCCCATCCCCCGCCATAAATCAGAGCTACTCAGGGCTCTGGTAATAAATAAATAAACAAACATAAACAGGAACTCAAAGATAATAATAGAGAAAATAAAATTAAGGGTCTTTGTATGGGAAGCAGCTAGGAAGTCTATTTCAAGTATATTCCAAGCAGCCCATGATGTTAGTAACTTTTGCCTTATCCCCATAGCTAACATGCAAGTGGGCTAGAAAATATCGTCTGGGAAAATGGTGTCAAAATTGAGAACAGTTCTAAAATGCTGGATTAGGGCAGCAAGTGGTTCCCAAATATGAGGAAAATACATAGATATAGACTGACCCATCAATCTGACTTAGGGCCCATATCTATTCATATTTAGCACAAAAGCCTCTACATCTCTGATTCTGAGCTCATAGTCCATGGTCACAGAGGGGAATATTTTAGTCTGCACTCATTTCAGGATCAGTCTTCCTCTAGAGTCATAGTAGGTTCCCTCAGCCTCCCTTTGGAGAATGGGACAGTCCTTAACCATTGTTGTTCTACATTGAGGGCAAGGTCCTGTAGAGGCCCACAAGAGGGCTTATTATGATGATGTTCCTGATGGAGATGATCAGTGAAGGTGGATGCATTGGATTGACCTTCTCGTGGTGCATCCCGTGAGTACCCACTTATTGGGGAAACTGACGATCCTTCCTAGCCGACTGAATCCACATGGATCCCAGTCACTTTCAAAGCCAGCAACAAGCAGACATCAGGCTCAACCTGACGCTGTTGACTGGCTAAGGAAGAAGGGCAAACGCTAGAAGAAGAAGAAATGAAGGTGGAGAGAGGGATCTGTTAGAGGTCTAGGCCCATGATATCTATATGGGAATCCAAGGAGCCCCAGATGATGGGGTGGCCTGGTAGTAAACAGAAAGACCATCATTAAAGTGTGCCAATCTCTTGCCCTTATCCAGCTTTTGTAGTCATTATTTTATTTGATGAAGTTAGACTTAAAGTGACTGAGAGAAGGAAATGGGGGGTAGGGGAGGAGACTATCAAGGCTTAAGTAATAAATATTTGATTAAGTACTTTATTTTTTTTTTCATTTCTTTTTCTTTTTTTTTTTGTCTTTCTACTTGCTTGCTGTATTTATTGACTGTAAGTCAACTCACTGCAGACTACTGCACAGTTTTACTTTAAGGTATACATTTCCCCCTAACTTGTGGATATATGTGTACATATGCCCTACCCCTTAGGCCCTGGTCTCTATCTAGGTTCTGTAACTTTGTTAGGAAGGGCAGCATTAGTAATGGAGTCCCACATGAAAAAAAAATGTGTTTTTTTCCCTGTTTCTAGATTCTAAATAAGCTTATCTCATGTCCTTTATTTCAGATCCTAGCAATTTAAGAAAATTACCTGGAAAAGAAACATTTTCCCAAAATGAGCATCACATCATGACAACTTGGGTTGAAACTATAAAGAATTAATGTTAAAAATCAATTAAAAAATCAAGATATTCATTATTATTAATTCTATACACCATTATATTGATAACCCTACTGAGAACAGTGAGAAATAAATAAATAAATAAATGCTTAGAGATTCATTCCTCCAAGAAGTGAAAATCATTGCTTTGAAATGTCAGGAAATATCAGGAATAAAGGACCTCATTTTTCCGATTTCTGCATAAACGTATGAGCCAAACTTAAAAGTTTACCTCAGTTTAAGTAGAAAATCAACAGCTTAATGCAAATTGAAATCAACAGCTTAATGCAGCTTTTCAAATTGAAAGTCTCCTACGGCCACAAGGTGTGAATAGTCTATTTTGTATTCCTTTTCATAAAACCAATTAGTTCAACATAATGGCTATCTCGACTTCAAAATGATGAATTTAGGGTAATCTATTGGTGAGAAATAGTGCTGTCAATCCTCTCACTTAAGAGCTAATTATGTGCTTATCTTTAAAATAAATACAGATATAACTATTTAATAAATTTATTTCTGCCTTCAAATATTTATTTGGAATCTCTTGGAGAAAATCCTAGAATGGGTATCCTATTTTGAATAATTGATTTAAAGTTATTAAAAAATAATTTTAACAATATACCTTTGTGAAAAAAATCTAAATTGGATATTTTATGTCAGATTATATTTCCCCAAAACTGAGCATAACAAATGCACTTTCCCAAGTTTCTGCTATAATTTGCTTCATTAAAAAAAAGATTATAAAAGAGAATAAGCTAAATGTACTTAAGTATCACATACATTTTAAGTACCTAAGGAAAAATAAAAACTACTCTAACCAACAACGTAGCAAAATTAAGAGCAGTGTAACTTGTCAGGAGGCTAATATTCATTATCATAAAATGTTATTTCATTGATAAATACTACAGATATTGAAATTGATTCAGAAGGTTCTAATGAATAACAAAATAACAGACAAAGATGCAGTTCTTGAGAAAATGAATGTGAAAGCTGATGGCAGTGTTTTATATTTCCCATTTCTCTGCCTTTATACAAGGGTACAGATATATTTCTAGAAAACAAGAATGAGTTGTTGACTGTTTTCTATATAGTTTTCCAATTTCTTTTCCTTTATTCAAGGACTTTCTTCTTATACCTAAACATTATAATAACCTCTTGATTATTAACATTATAACCCAAGTCTAAACATGTCACTCTCCTTCCATTCATCCTAACACCACTGCAGACCACTGTATTTCAAAAATTCGAATGTACATATGTCTCTATGACCTTCAGCCTAACAAGGTAGTTCTAAATTAAAAGAAGGGGACACATATTTTGGAAGGTCATTTGTAAATGAACGCTCTCTGGGTATTTGAGGTTGATTGTTATAAAGATTGCAGTTTGGCTTCCAATGTTGACTACATAGTTTTATTGTGATAAATGGTTTAGTCATTGCCCACGGTTTTGCTCTCTCATTAGCCACACCTGAGCCCCTTGTTCCATAGCTAACTCATCTTCTGTAGGTAGTGTAGTTTTTCTACGAACCTGCAAATATCTTCTGCCCAGATGCTATTTTGTCTCAATTACTCTTTCGATGTGCTTCGATGTACTCCTTCAACTTCTTCCTTGACTATCTCTATATTTATTCTCCTATTTTATCCAGCTCCTAGCTTATTCTCAGAGACCACCTCAACAACCATGAGTATTACAAGTGGCTCCTCTTTAAATTATAGTCCATTAAACACCGAGTGTCTTCTCACAACTCCTAAGAGTTCTGATAAGTTATATACTAGCCCTCCAGCATGTGAAGTTGAACCTACCTGGAGAGACAGCTAGGCCCATTAAAATGTTTGCCTTGAAAGCAGTAGTACACTAGAGTTTGCAGTGAGTACCCCCTAACACATCCTCTCCACTATTCCAAGCTTTGGGTCCATGATTGCTCAACAATTTGTTTGGCTTTGTATGATAACTCTCTTTTCAGTCACCAGGTTCCAGATGCCATCAGGATGCTAGCCAGGCTTCCCTGGACTGAAGACCCCACCAATGTGTCCTGGAGCTCCCCTTTCCCAGAGACCCAGCCTACAAGGGAAAGAGAGAGGCAGACTGGGAGTATGGACTGACCAGTCAACGCCCATGTTCAGCAGGGAAGCAATTACAGAAGCCAGACCTTCTACCTTCTGCAACCCACAATGACCCTGGGTCCATGCTCCCAGAGGGATAGAGAATGGGCAAGCTATCAGGGGAGGGGATGGGATATGGAGATTGAATGGTGGGAATTGTGTGGAGTTGTACCCCTCCTACCCTATGGTTTTGTTAATTTATCCTTTCATAAATAAATAAATAAATAAATAAATAAATAAATAAATAAAATGTTTGCCTTTTCATGTACATTGAAGCTCTAATACTGTGGTGGTGTTCTCTTTCTCTCTCTCTCTCTCTCTCTCTCTCTCTCTCTCTCTCTCTCTCTCTCTCTCTCTCTGGCCCTTCCTCCCTTTCCATGCAGGTGAAAAATTTTCACCTCTGGCCCTGGTTATGAAATTAAATAATTTTCCTTGTTAGACATGTTACTTTTGTTTACTGTTTTTCTATTTCTTTTATGTAAATCTTCAAACCTGAAACTCATTTAGTTGTGATAACACACAATGATATATATATATATATATATATATATATATATATATATATATATATATACATAGTTTACCTAGTAGGAAATATCCCTCACTGTTGGGGTTCATGGTGGGAGGCGAGGCAGGAGTGAGCTCACTAAAGGGGTCCTCTGAAAGCAGGTCCTCTGAAAGCTCACTAAAGGGGTCCTCATGAAAGCAAAGATACACAAACTTCTTTAGGGTCCCGTTGCAGGGAAGGGAATGTCTTCATTGACACAGTTACAAGTTTATAAAGGGGTAGCTCTGCCACGGAAGTAGCCAGCTGGCCAATGAGATCAATATCTTCTTATAAGGGAAAAGAGAGCAAGGCAAAGAGAAGGTGTTAATGGTAATGCAGGAACAGGGAAATAGAAATATAAGGAAGGCAAAGACCACCAGAAAGGGGAGGGGTGGATGATGCAGGGAGGCTGATAGGAAGGCTGGAATTCTCCCAAGTACTCTTGCCACATCTTGCTCTACCAAAAGACTGGCATGCCAAAGGAAGACTGATAGATGAACTTCTGGATGGGGGGGGTGGTCAGCCACCCATGCTCAAGCATACATCAGACCCACACCTTACTATGGTTCCAGGAATAGCACAAGGAGTGCTATGATGGAAAGGAAGTCCCAGTGTCGCAGTTTTTCTTTCTCTCTTTCTCTCTCTCTCTGTATCTGAGAGAAAAAGTGACAAACAGCAATGAAACTGTGAACACATGACGTCTCATCTCAATAAAATAAAAATATGACCAACCCGTTCCTAAAGGTACCACCAATAGAGAAGCTGAGGACATAGGAAAGGGGATGGTCTGACAGATAAGAGCTGAAGCTAAGGAAACCAGACCTTGCATACTGGTTGCTACTTAATGATGTAGTTCTATAATATTAGATACTGAAGCATGCATCTGTATTGTATAAAGTGGGAAACAATAGTGAAATCTTACTAAGTGGCATGTTAAAAGACAAAATACATGTCGACGTTTCTGTCAAGAGGAGCCACTTTTGTTCTAGCTCATTAATTTACCTACCTGTATGAGGGTTGGGGGATCTGATAATTTTACTTTATAAATAAACTAATGTGATATATAACAGACATATATCTGCACTTTCTTAACTAAGCAATAATATTATATGAACACTAAGTCTAGAGAAATTTTACTTTTATTTATTTATTTTGGAGGGGCTGTTGGTTTTTGTTTTTCTACTAGGGACTTGTTGGGACTTGGTGCCGGCACTACAGAAAGTTCTTTATATACCATTTTAAATTGCGGTGGCACAAGCACTCCCTCTTATTCTGTAACTCGGGAACTCTCCAACTCAGGAACCCTCTCTCGGGGTTCCTTGGGGTGGGGCCAAGCAGGCCCTCGAAATTAACAGGACTGATGCAATTCTCTTGGCGGGGAAGAACTACCCAATGTAAAGCATACAACAGATCTATGTTGAGCCGCACCGTGGAGAAGAGAGAGAGGAGATCTGGAATGAAGAGGGAACACAAATCTTTATTTGCGCTGGCACCTCAGAGTTGGGTGAGAGAGAAGTAGGTTGGGCCACATGGAGGTAGCAAAAATGGCCACCTCACGCAGCAACCTTTCCTGCATCTAAACACCGAAGTGAAGGGCCAGCAAGAAAGAGAGGTGAGGAAGAAGAAGGGCTTTTATGGGAGTAGCTTTCGTGAGAATGGGAAGGGGGAGGAGTAACCATAACACTCCAGGGTAGGATAATAACTCTCATGAGAATGGGAAGGGGGAGGAGTACCATAGCACTGCAACTATTGCTGGGAATAGACAATGCCCTGAGGGCACAACATGGCGACTCTCGAGGGAACTAGCAATAGCCTGAGGGGACCACATGGCAGATGTGACTGCATCTGCACAATTTCCCAGCAGATCTAGGTTCAAATGAAGGAATAATAAACAATGTTCTAATCAAAGAAAACAATAATAATAAAGGGAGAGATCAATTCAGTTTGCAAAATCAGAATTCTTAAATGTTTCTTTAAGTTAGCAGTTTGTAAATGTGTTACTACTGTGTGTTTCTGGAAATGTCATGCACACTGACATTGTGATGACCTTGCTGCTGAAAATGGGAAACATCATTGAACTTGAGAGACAGCAGCACCTTTTGATGTAAAGGTGGGGCAACAGAAGGACAAACTTGTTAATAAAAATGCTAATAATTTCAGGTAGGGGATGGATATAGACCTGACTGTGAGAAACACCAACTCACAATTTTTAAAAAAAGGATGGTGCAGGTAACTCACCTCTGAAATGTAAGTGTGGGCATTAAATTAGGCCATGAGACACATTTTGAACTTCTCACCCTTGCTCACAACACTTCTCTAGAGAGGAACATCCCCTGACTCAGCTGAAGTGGTAACCCTCTGCCCTTGGCTATAGAATCTCTGTGAGAATCCCTGGACAAACTCAGAGCTACTAGTGACTAATGATGGCATCTCTTAGGCCACAGGTGGTGAATATACCTTTAGTGGCTAGCAAATTTGCATTCTCATATCAATGTGGGGTGAATTTCGCTCACAAAAGTCATGCTATGGGAGTCGGGCTGTAGCACAGCGGGTTAAGCACAGGTGGCGCAAAGCACAAGGACCGGCATAAAGATCCCGGTTCAAGCCCCGGCTCCCCACCTGCAGGGGAGTCGCTTCATAGGCAGTGAAGCAGGTCTGCAGGTGTCTATCTCTCTCTCCTCCTCTCTGTCTTCCCCTCCTCTCTCCATTTCTCTCTGTCCTATCCAACAATGACAACAACAATAATAACTACAACAATAAAACAACAAGGACAACAAAGGGAATAAATAAATAAAATTAAAAAAAATTGAAAAGTCATGCTATAATTCTATACAGCTGGTTTGAGTCATTAAGTAAAAACCTTTCCACTTGATGGAAGTTTGTACTTTTGAGATCTGAATCTCTTATAACAGAGCTGAACTACCACTTCAACCCTCCATTTCAGCTTTTTATAAAGTTAGGCAGTTTTAGTCAGCTTTATGAAAAAGAAAAGCCTGTAATAAACATTAGATCTATACAATCTATATTTTATCTTTTCAGTTTCTATTAAAATTTGACCATTTATGTATGCAATGGTTATGCAGCGCTTTATATTGTGATAATGAAAAAATCAGTCTTATGTTTGGAGAATGTTACCCTCTCATTCCTATCCATTCTTCTCCTAGTATATAGTCACTAATGAAAACCATCAATAGACACTTAAGCATATGCTATTGTACTTTTCAATAAATGATTTTATTATAGTATTTTGAAGCATGTGATTTCAAGGACCTAGCTCAAAAATATCTTTATAGCAAATTTTAAAGAGTCTATTCTCAATCTAGTCACTTATCCCTCAAAACACTAAGAGCTCACAGTCTGTTAAACATGTATGCCTGACAGTTTCTTTCAAAAGGAAATTAGGAGTAATCAATCATGATGGCCTCAGGGAGTTTCCAAGAAAAAAAAAACATTTGAATATCTGACTTCTAGGCTTCACCTTCTAATTTGTTATGAATATGCATTTCTCCTTTTTATAAGATAAAATGAGTCATTTAAAAACACACAGTGGGTATAGTCTTTTGATGCAGACTCTTTTAAAGGACGATGCTCCATTTTGTAAGGAATTATTTTTAATTATTAACTATTGTATATTTTCCCATCACTTGGACTGCACTGCTACGGGGACTTTTTCATATAGAGACAGAAGAGGAAAAAAAAAAATACAGCACTACAAATTTCCCCAGAGTAGTGGAGACCGGGTTCATAGTCACTCTCCCAAATGAGTTAGTCTCCTGGCCCAGCAGATGTTCCATCTTGACTTCATATTTGGGTAAATATAAATATACCAACTGGTTGCTTTTCAACATCAGCTCTTATTCCAATTTGTTTCCTTACTACTATCACTATCACTACTGTTACTTCTACTACATATCAGAGTACTTACTACTCTCCTGTGACTTATGGTGGTACTGGAGATTAAACCTAGAATCTTGGGAAATTGGTCCTAAATGTCTTTCTTTTTGCTTTGCCTTCCTTCTATCATCATCATCATTAGTTACGACTACTATTATTATTATTATTATTATTTTGCTTCTAGAGTTATAAGTGGGTTTTTTTTTTGCTGGCATTACCAATCCACTGCTCCTGGTGGCCATTTTGTCCCACTCTACTGGATTGGACAGAGAGAAACTGAAAGAGGAGGAGAGATGATAAAGAAGAATAGAAAACAAAGGGACACCTGCAGACCTGCTTCACCACTTCTGCAGGTGTCTCTTTGTTTTCTATTCTTATGAAGTGCCTCCACATATCCCCCCCCCTCAGGTGGGAAGCTGGGGTCTCCAGCCTGGATCCTTGCATGGGTCCTTGTGCTTAGTACAATATGCAATTCATGGGTGAGCCACTGCCAGTATTTCCCCCACCTTCCATCATTTTTTTTTTAATCATGGGAAGGAAGGGAGTAGGAGAAGAAACATCCCTAGAGGGAAAAGTTTTCCTTTTTGCATAGGGCAGATATGCAGACATCCCCCCCCCCTTCATGAGACTGGGTAGAACTATGGCCTATTTCAGTAAAACCTTCATGTTAAGAATTAAGGGCTAAAAATAGCATTCCGGGGCTAGGGATATAGTATAGTGATTATACAAAGAATGTTTTCATGCTTAAGGCTCTGAGCTTCCAGATTCAATCACCAGTACCACAGTAAGTCAGAGCTTAGGAAGGCTCTCCTGTCTCTCAATAACTTTCTCTCTATATCCCTCTCATTGAAACAAAATGAAGTATTATTTTTAAGTACAATGATCTAACAAAAACATGAGATTATATTTTACAAGAGGAAATGTCTGAGTCATTCATTCTATTGGATTAATAAATGTTCCCTGTACTTTCAGTGACCAAGAGGAAAAAGAAACATCAATTAGACAAAGAGAAGTAATGATTATCAGAAGGTTTTGCTGGCCAGAATACAAAGAAAACAGACATTCGCTAAGCATATATACTTAAATGCAGTGTATTACCTCTTCTCTTATTAATTTCCTTAAATGTGAAGCTTATAAAGTGTATAGTTATATCTTTCAGATGCATAAGAAAGTCCATTGTGAATGAAATAAAAATCATGATTATTGGGAGTCGGTTAGTAGCGCAGTGGGTTAAACGCAGGTGGCACAAAGCGCAAGGACCAGCATGAGGATCCCGGTTCGAGCCCCTGGCTCCCCACCTGCAGGGGAGTCGCTTCACAAGGAGTGAAGCAGGTCAGCAGGTGTCTATCTTTCTCTCCCCTCTCTGTCTCCCCCTCCTCTCTCTGTTTCTCTCTGTCCTAACAATGACGTCAATAATAACCACAACAATAAAACAACAAGGGCTACAAAAGTGAGTAAATAAATATTTTTTTAAATCATGATTATTGTTATAGAATGAACCCATAGATGTTTTCTTTTTTTTCCCTTATGTGCTAAAAGTTATTTTTTATTTGTTTGTTTGTTTTGTATGAAAGATGACTGAATTGTCTTTGAAGGGAATGCACTATTGATGTTATTGCTTATAAACCTAAGTATAGTTTCAAAGGTATGTGTGAATTTCAGAAGTACATTTGAGGAGAGCATACTGCCACATTTGGGACTCCCCAGGAATTATCCCTGAGAGGATAGATTACAATGCAGAAAGTCTATTAGGTGATTCCTTGATATTAGCACCACTGGAAAGGAAGAGAAGTTTCCAGAGTTGAACAGAGCTAGAAAAAAATTAACAATTCCAATGAGTCTCAAGAGTTTAGCTGCCCAGAAGATAGGTCTGAAAGAGAATGTATAAGGAATTGGGAATTATCTTTAGATCTGCTCACCAATATATGCTAAATTTTAATTATCTAACATTTATTCTTGATATTCTGTTCATGTCTGTGTGTAGTTGTAATTCTCTAAACATACTCTTGAATGTTTTTTTTCAGGCATTCAAGAGCTGGTAAGGCACCATACACAGTTTGAAGCACTTGTCAGAAAATGTAAAAGTATACATATAGTTATTTGGTATAAGGTCTTCAGGGGTAGGTAAGAAATCTTGAATCTTTTACCATTGATAAGCCCTACTTTTATATTTATTACCATAAGCATATCCCACGTTTAAAATTTTTAGAAAGGCATATAATTGTCTACAGAAAAAAAAAACAACAATAAAATATTTAACTGATTTTTCCTAGTCTCTTTTTTAATCAATTCCAATCTTCAAAGCACATTCTAGCTTCCTAAGAATCATTTGGATCACAATGTAAGATAAAAACAAATGGAGCCTCTGATTTAAAATTGATTTGGTAATATTGACTCCAGGCATTTTTTTAACAACTTCTCACTAAAATAAACATAAAAACAAATAAAAAATGAAAACCTGTAACACCATCAAAAGCACAGTCGTTATGTTTCAAGTGCATACGGTTTTCCTCGAGACTCAGACTATTTCAACAAAATTGAGAAATGCGCTTTATTCGTGTGATAGCAGAAAGCAGTACAATTTATCCCTTCTGCCTCGTATTCATTTTGATTTACAAACTTGCTTTGCTTCCCATCTGAAAACTGAATAATCCCTCTCTACTGCCTTAGTGTTGCTTAGGAAGGCAGAATACATGTCATTTCAATATCCCCTTCTCTGATAATAATATTTATTAATATCTTACTACCACCAAACAGGGCTGCAGGTGTCTCTCTGCCTCCCTCTTTATCTCCCCCTCCTCTTTCAAGTTCTCTCTGCCCGATTATCTCTACCCGATGATCAATTAATAAATAAAATAAAAATATTAAGAAAAGAGAGAGTCATTCTGACAATATAAGATAAAGGAAAGTCTTAATGTCTATATTTCAGGTACAACCAACTCAAGGTACAACCCGGGAAGAAAAGATTTCACGTTAGCTCATGAGATTCCTTGTCAATTAACTCCTGAGCTCTCTGGAAATGGAAGTAGCAGCAATGCACAGTTATTCAGACACTTAGAAGTGTTTACAATAAAAAATATCATATCTGGGAGTTGGATGGTAGCACAGCGGGTTAAGCGCACGTGATGCAAAGTCCAAGGACCTGCTTAAGTATACCGGCCACCTGCAGGGGAGTCGCTTCACAGGTGGTGAAGCAGGTCTGCAGGTGCCTCTCTTTCTCTCCCCCCTCTGTCTTCCCCTCCTCTCTCCATTTCTCTCTGCCCTATCCAACAACAACGACATCAATAACAACAACAGCAATAACTACAACAATAAATAACAACAAGGGCAACAAAAGGGAATAAATATTAAAAATATATATTATATTCTTTTTTTCTTAATTTATTTTTTTAATTCCCTTTTGTTGTCCTTGTTGTTTTTTTATTGTTGTAGTTATTGTTGCTGTCATTGTTGGATAGGACAGAGAGAAATGGAGAGAGGAGGGGAAGACAGAGGGGGAGAGATAGAGAGACACCTGCAGACCTGCTTCTCCGCCTGTGAAGCAATTCCCCTGCAGGTGGGGAGCGGATTGCTCGAATCGGGATCCTTACACCAGTCCTTGCGGTTTGCGCCACGTACCCTTAACCAGCTGCACTACCTCCGGACTCCCATATATCATATTCTAAGGGATTGTACGTGGTGGTCTTATGGACAGACACCTATCTTGACAGATTTAACATTCACCAACAGATAGGTACACATGCATAGTATAAGTGTTTTATGAAATACAATTATAAAACAAATGTTAAAAGGCTGTTCTTATGTAGTAAATTGAAAGTCTTTAGATTAAATGTATAGTTATGGTTATCAATGTACACACACACACACTTTCTCTACAAAGCTATTTATGATTTACTACTAATTTACAATATTTTTTCAGGAAAACTAAAGAGCATTATGTTATAATGTAAGAGGGTGAAGATTAAGGACTTTATAAAATAAGAGGGAAAGAGTAACACCCACATCACTTTAAATTGAGATCAAAGCATCATTAATAAATGGATACAGAAAGATAATTAGAAGAACTCAAAACACAACTAGGGACAGAAAATTGATATCTTAATACTTAAATATTTTAAACAAAATAGCTTAAGATCTATCATTTAAAGAATAAGAATTTGGGGGGGGTCATGCGGTGACATACCTGGTTAAGTGCACGTAATACTATGTGCAAGGATCTGCACAAGGACCCAGGTTTGGGCCCCTGTTCCCCACTTGCAGGTGTGACGCTTCACAAGCGGTGAAGTGGGTCTGGAGGTTTTTTTATCTTTCTCTCTCCCTCTCTTATTGCCCCTTCCTCTCTCAATTGTTCTCTGTCCTACTGAATGAATTAGAAGGGAAAGAAAGAATAAGAATTTGAAAATAATTAAAATCCTTTGAAAAGTGGTAAGTATGGTATAGAATCAGCACAAACAGAATTCATAATTTAGTGATGATTTTAAGAAAAACAATACAGAACTGAAACACTGAAGTGCTCGTTGGTATATGTTAAATATCTTTGAGTGATGAAAGTAAAGACAAGAGACCTTGCTTTTGGAGTAATGTTTTCCTAGAATGTAGAGCCTGCTTTGTCTACAGACTAGAATATGAAACTTTTAGCAATATATTTCTATTCCTTCCACCTGAAAACCCTAGCCAACAGTGGACAGTAGGAGTTACGATAGTCTAACTCCTTGGATTTCTGACTCTATGTCATTGTTGATGTTGTGTGTACTTGATGGCAGAATCTGGGAGGGGGGTAAGGTTTCCTCTAGTCCTCATCACTTATTCTTTTAATTTTCTTCATAGCCATTATCCTCATCTGTATTTTTGTTGTGTTTTGTTATGTATTAGAAACATAAGGTACCTAATCAAATGGTCTCTAGCTTTATTATCCATTTGTTCATTCAGTTACTCACTCACTCAACTGGTGTGTATTGAGTCCCTAGCATGTGCCAACACAATTTTATGTCAGTCTAGATAAGAGTAGAAACACCATTAGATGAAAGTTCATCTACAGATGCTCCAACTTCCTGTTTTTCTCTGATTAGTGAGGGTCATGAACTACAAGTTACTAAAAAGACAGCTCATACATAAGTATTTCTAGATTCTAACAACTACCCCTTAGATAGAATATTTCTTAAATAACAAGAAATAATAGACATAGCACATTTGTTTTTCCTATATTCGTCAAATGAAGGAAAAACAAAGGCATATATGTGGCCACCTTCATGTCAGGAAATTCAATTAGATGGATTTATAGCAAAATTATATAAAATTTATAATAGTGGCCATATTTTACAAAAGGATCATCTGAAGTCCATTCACATGGTTCATGGACTGATTCCCTAAAAGCAGTTCCCTACCCTAGAGAAAGAATCTTCTGGGGCCAGGTGGTGGTGCACCTGGTTGAGCATATATGTTACAATGCACAGGGACCCAGGTTTGAGTCCCTGATCCCCACATGCAGAAGGAAAACTTTGTGAGTGGTGAAACAGGGCTGCAGGTGTCTCTCTGTCTCCCTCCCTATCTCCTGTTTCCCTCTTGATTTCTGGCTGTCTCTATCCAATAAGTAAATAAAAAGATATTTTAAAAATTTAAAAAAGAACTTTCACACTAAAAGATTTGTTTTATTTTTTCTTGGTCTTCAGCATTAAAACCTTTGTTATCTATAAGCCTTCCAATAGAGGACAAATTGATTTACAATGATTAATGTGTCATTTCTATTAAAACTCTGACATCTATTACATGTAGGTATGAGAGTCAGAGTTTTGCCAGAGAATAAATTTGCATAACAATGTGTTTCAGATTTCCTTAAGTTTGGATAACTTTTATCCCTTTTAAAAATTTTTATATTTATTTATTTTCCCTTTTCTCGCCCTTATTTTTTTATTGTTGTTGTAGTCATTATTGTTGTTGCTATTGATGTTGTTGTTGTCAAATAAGACAGAGAAAAGGAGAAAGGAGGAGAAGACAGAGAGGGGGAGAGAAAGATAGACACCTGCAGACCTGCTTCACTGCCTGTGAAGTGACTCCTCTGCAGATGGGGAGTTGGGAGCTGGAACCAGGATCCTGACACTGGTCCTTGTGCTTCCCACCACGTGCCCTTAACCTGCCGTGCTACCACCTGACTCCAATTTTTATCTCTTGATTTGATACTGAGTTACATTACTACAAAAACTGGGATGGTTATAGTTTTATACCTGTATGTGTGTTTGATACTCATCAAACCCACTGCCAAAAATTCCAGTGTTGAGACAGGGTGGTGGTACACCTGGTTGAATGCACACATTATAATGCGTAAGGACCTAGTTCAAGCCTTAGGTCACCTCTTTCAGGAGGGAAACTTCACAATAGTGAAACAATGCTTCAGGTGTCTCTCTGTCTCTCTCCTTTATCTCCCCCTCCCCTCTCAACTTATCTTTGTCTGTATCCAAAAATAAAAATTAAAAAAATTCCTAGTGCCAATACTGTCACTCCCCTTCCACCTGCAATATCTTCCACAGTTTTCATAGAACCTAAGAGTTAGTTCAGTTGTTTTTATTATCATTCTGTAGGTTTGTTTGCTTCAGTGGTTGTAATTGCTATGATTACCTGAAATTGGAAACACGTCAAGTGAATCTCACATCAGAGTCCTGCTGTCCACTGGCCTCATATCTTCTGTGAATTCTGCCATTCTCTCAACTCCAGGTGTTGAATAATTACTGCAAGCACTATTGCTTTTCTTCTCTTTATTCCCTACATCTAGCTGTCAGATGAAACCTGTTAAATACCCAGCTGTTCATCTGTAATGCCTCCTGTGTAAATTTTTTATGGACAATACCACTACACAGATAAATACCTTCCTATTTCCCAAGACAAACCCAATTTGCTGAAATGTTTTGCTGGAGGTAGACTTTCTCCCTTTGATCTAGCCAGATTAAACAGCTTAATATAGCACTTTTATAAACACTTTATTCTAAAAGTTCTCCTAGGCTTCTTAATGCAGAGATTATAAAAAATAAAACTTAGAAGCTTGATTAATTTGTTCAACTCCAACATCACATTACTGAGAAAATGTTGATTTACACTAATTTCTGTTGTCACAAGGGTCACATTTACAAACTTTCTCCAAGACAGGTACACTTCACATGTATATATTTTGTTATTTTTAGGGCTGTCATAAATTTGACCCTGATCACTATTCCTGACATTAATTTCCTCTATTTTTAATTTCCTTTTCCTGTATACACTGAAACATTTGCTAATAGTCTAGCCTCAGATAATCATTTTCTTCTACGCCCTTATGACTCAGATTTTGCTATCTTCAACATATTCACAAGGCATCTGCTTCTGCTTCTTCTGTACATATATAATATTTAAAAGGAAACAGACCACTAATAAGGGGACACCTCACCAAAAATCTTCTCTGGCACCAATAACCATAGATAATGTGGACCGATAAATACATAATACTGAATGCTTGATAACTATAACTTTTTCATTAGCTAACTCAATTATTCCTTTGGTGCTTTCTGCCTGCTTAGTTCCACTGTTATGAGTGTACTCCTTTTTTTTTTTTTAACCTTTTAATTTCATGTAAGCCACTGGAGTTGGCACTTTGATCCCACAAAGCACTGAGGACTTAAACCCAGGTCCTCAGACATGGCAAAATATGCTTTCTAATGAGAGAGGTAGTTCCCAGCCCAGATATCTCTTTAAACCTACTTTTTATGGCAATATAGCACAATGGATGGAAAATGACAAGAAAGAAAGGGAAAAGGAGGACTAGGGGGAGAAAGTAGAAGACTAGGAGGGGAAGTGAAGAAGGAGGAAGAGGAGGAGTAAGAGGAGGAGCAGCAGGAGAAGGAAATGATGATGTTGATGATGAAGAAAACATAGTGTCTTAAACTTTGAGAAGTCTATTGATAACTGCCAGTCTAGCTTCGGGGGCAGGAGACAGACAACCAGGGACTCATGGCTGAGCTGGGAAGCAGTATCTCATTTATTAATCAGATACATCGCCTTTTATGCATCTCTTCACCAGAAGTGGCAAGGAAAAGGAAATGACTAGGAGAGAGGGCGAAGCAAAAAAAGAGTGCAAACAGAACATAGCTCCCATCTAACCAATGGGGATTAAACCAATACACTGCAGGCAGGGCAGGATCCAGGTAAAACAGTGATTATGTAAATAGACCACATCATAAATAATACAAGCGAATCAAATGTAATGATCAAAACAGAAGGTCTTATAAGCAGAATTTAGAAGCATACCAACATTTCCCCCTTTCTTTTTAACTAATGGCCATAGTATCAGGAGTGTGGGGTGAACAGAAACCTATATCATACAGGCATTTTCAAAAGAACTGGTACAAGACATGGAGGAAAAAGTAAGAGAGCAGCAAGGACCAGTGTGATGCTAAGGGGAGGACCGAGGGTGGTGTTTCCTGCATCAAAGGCCAAGGCCTATCAGGCGAAAGGGTATTTCCTGTCTCTGTGGGCATCTCTTGCCTCTAGGGGCATTACATGCCTCTAAGGGCATTTCCTGCCTCTGTGGGCAGGACGTAGTAAGGAGGGGAGGTTTCCTGCCTTTGGGAACAGGGCTTGCAGGGGAGGGGGAGTGTCCTACAGATTCCCAATGCAGCTGGCTGCAAAGTCCATAGACTGCTGTGGTCAGTCTTTGAGACCCAGCAGTGTAAAGGGAAACTGCTATAAACTTGTGTAAAGTGTCCAAGAGTTGTACCAGTAAGTCCAATAGAAGTGTCAGTCCAAAGCAGATGACCACGGATGAAATGCCAGGGGATGAAATGCTTCACCTCTGCCTTGATGGGGAAGGCCAACCACTGTAATTCCGCTTTTCTGTAGAGAGTGAGCTTTGGAGTCTGTGAATCAGTTTCTTCAGGTCATGCGAGGTCACATTATTGGTTTGGAGAGGTGCGTTGTAGTCATGCCATCTTGTGGGCGATGTCAGAGAACAGGGGTCCAAATGGATTTCGGGGGATTTCATTTGAGCAGATGATTTTTCATGTGAAGACTTGACAGCTGTAATTCACTTACTTGTAAAACAAAACTTGTAGCAGATTAGAAGTTTACTATAATTGATAACTCCATTAAAATTGGAAGTCCTTTCTAGTATGATTTCAAGGTTGTTTAAACAGTATTAGCTCACTATAAGAACCATGATTAGAAGCCTCAGGCATGAGAATCATTAACATAACCATTGCTGTTTCTACCCCTCCCATATTCATACAGTTTTCAGGATTAAAAGTTAGCAAGACGAAAAAATCAAAAGAGAAAAAAACAATTTTTTGGACTGTTTCTGGATGTCTCTAGAAATCATGGCTGTGTCCAGCATTTTTTTAAAGTCAATTAAATTTCAGAATACTCACAGCAAAATGGGTCATATAAAAATTCAGTCATTCAAATCACTTTCTTACGATATGCAACTTGAACCAGATTATTAGATTCCACTATGTCATATCATGAGTCCCCTGGAGGGCGTCCTAGTCCAAAAAGCTCCTCAAAGTTCCATTTAGGGAGCTTCTGATGGTTCCTGCTAGATTGCTTCAGGCACCCATTTTTAAAAGCATCTTCCCATCGAAGAAAGAATTTAATCAGGAGGGTAGAACTAACCACGTGTTTCCATTCTTGGGGACTGTCAGGGTACTGGAGAATGTTCTTCAAGTTACAGTAGTCCTTCTCTGTGGGAAACATGCGAGAGGAAGTCCAGAAAGTCCCAGGGGAAATCTCCATGCATCTTCCAAGCTCTCTGATCATGGTCATAGAGAACCAAAGTGTGGCCCAGAGCAAAATGTAGTCCTTCTCCTCGGGAAACATGTGAGAGGGAGTCCAGAAAGTCCCAGGGGAAATCTCTGCGCATCTCCCAAGCTCTATGATCATGGTCATAGAGAACCAAAGTGTGGCCCAGATCAAAATGTAGTCCTTCTCCTTGGGAAACATGGGAGAGGGAGTCCAGAAAGTCCCAGAGGAAATCTCCATGCATCTTCCAAGCTCTCTGATCATGGTCATAGAGAACCAAAGTGTGGCCCAGAGCAAAATGTAGTCCTTCTCCTCGGGAAACATGTGAGAGGGAGTCCAGAAAGTCCCAGGGAAAATCTCTGCGCATCTCGCAAGCTCTATGATCACGGTCATAAGGAACCAGAGGTCCCGGTTAGGGAACCAAAGTGTGGACCAAAACGAAATGTTCCAGAGACAGAGAAACTGTCTCATGAAGAAAGAGTAAAAGCTTTGGGAAACCTCTTCATAAGTAGAAAGGCAACCCATGGCAGATGGGTAGCCAAGTTTACTTATCTGGGGGGTGGGCGGGTTAGGTCCCACATCGGGCATCATATGTCAGACCCAGTTCGGGGCGCCAGTTTCTGGTCTAGCTTCGCGGGTGAGAGACAGATGACCAGGGACTCATGGCTAAGCTGGGAAGCAGTATCTCATTTATTAATTGGATACATTGCCTTTTATGCATCTCTTCACAGGAAGTGACAAGGGAAAGGAAATGACTAGGAGAGGGGGCGGAGCAAAAAAAAAGAGTGCAAACAGAACATAGAAAGCTTCCATCTAACCAGTGGGGATTAAACCAACACCCTGTAGGCAGGGTGGGACCCAGGTAAAACAGTGATTATGTAAATAGACCACATGGTAAGTAACAGAAGGGAACCTAATATGATGATCAAAACAGAAGGTCTTAGAAGCAGAATTTAGAAGCATACCAATAGATAACAAGGATATAGGTATAATATTTCAAGTGATATAGTTAAGCTTTACATATAATAATAGCACCAGCATATAATAAAGCTGAAAAGGGATAGCTAAGTTAAAATCTGAACAATGTGAGGAGTCAGGCTCAGGAGTTAACAGGGAATGATAAGTCTAATGTATTGGCAGTACTAAGAGAGTCTGTGTCAGTATTCTCCTTTTTTATATTCATTTATTTATTTTCCCTTTTGTTGCCATTGTTGTTTTTTATTGTTGTTGTAGTGATTATTGTTGTTGTTGCTGATGTCCTCATTGTTAGATAGGACAGAGAGAAATGGAGAGAGGAGGGGAAGACAGAGAGAGGGAGAAAAAGATAGACGCCTACAGACCTGCTTCACTGCTTGTGAAGTAACTCCCCTGCAGGTGGGGAGCTGGGGTCTCGAACCGGGATCCTTATGCCAATCCTTGAGCTTTATGCCACCTGCACTTAAACCTCTGTGCTACTGTCAAACTCCCTCATTTTTTTAAAAGGAGAACTGACAGAATATTTTAGATAGACTTGCTTATAGCTAAAAAGTGAGCAAATGTAAAAGTGGGGTAGTTACACCAAGGACAATAAGAAATTCTATTTTTGAATTTTAAATGTGCTCAGCGTCACTTATTACCAAGGAAACCAAACCACTTCCCACTAGTGAAAATTACCTACATAAAAAAGAATGGGGGATAGGAAATGGTTAAATGCACACATTACAGTGCACAAGGACTTAGGTTCAAGCCCCTGATTCCCACCTGCAGGGGAAAAGTGTCACAAGTGGTGAAGCTGTCCTGTAGGTATCCATTTGCCTTTTTCCCTTACTATCTCCTTCTCCCCTC
This sequence comes from Erinaceus europaeus, assembly GCF_950295315.1. Lineage (NCBI taxonomy): Eukaryota > Metazoa > Chordata > Mammalia > Eulipotyphla > Erinaceidae > Erinaceus > Erinaceus europaeus. The sequence continues at coordinate 117,853,031 of NC_080169.1, read as the reverse complement.
TTAATTTCTATGTGTCTATCCAATAATATACATAAAATATTTTTAAAGGATTGAAGAAGCAGAATACTGGTAATAATGTGAAGAGAAAGGGAGTCGGGCAGTAGCGCAGTGGGTTAAGTGCAGGTGGTGCAAAGCGCAAGGACCGGAGTAAGGATCCAGCTTCAACCCCAGCTCCCCACCTGCAGCGGAGTCACTTCACAAGTGGTGAAGCAGGTCTGCAGGTGTCTATCTTTCTCTCCACCTCTCTGACTTCCCCTCCTCTCTCCATTTCTCTCTGTCCTATCCAACAATGATAACATCAAAGGCAACAAGAATAATAACTACAGCAATAAAACAATAAGGAAAACAAAAAAGGAAAATAAATAAATATGTGTTTTAAAAAAGAATGTAAAGAGAAAAAAAGAGAGGCTCTGGCACACCGTTATGTGAAAATGGTGGCTGGTACAGTCTCTATTAAAAATATGTAGTGTCCTTAAATTAAAATTAGAATACGGCAATATCCTATATTTCCACTTCTAAACATTTATCCCAAGATAATGTACAGATTAATTAGTAAAAGTATCTTTATTCATAGTTGCATTATTCACGATAGACAAAATATAGAAGCAATTCAAAAACCATTAAAAATAGGTAACGTGTCATCTCAAAGAAACTGGACAGAACTTATCAATGTGATGTACTAAGTGAAAGATGTTGGGAGAGTGGAAAACAACCAGCAGATGGTTGCAAAAACACCAAAAAAGCAATACTTACATTAAACAACAAGAAAGCCTCCGTGAAAGTGATGATTAAAGGATGCAGTAAAACCTCTGTGCACCCAATGACAGAAAACTGTATTTCCTACATAGTATGGCTGTCAATCTACGCTACATCAATGTTTTTTTTGTTTGTTTGTTTTTAATTTGATCATTTCTATTTAGTAATTTCTTCTAGACAGCTAAGAGGGAATGAGTGTTAATATGTTTGTTGTCCATGTGGAAGTTAGGCAGAGGTATTGCCTGGGGATGAGAATTTGACAATCATCATCAGGAACAGGGCATCTTTTAAGTTATGAAGAGCAAAGGAAACAAGGTTTTGGGATGATCACTCCAACATTTAGGGGAAGAATCATGAAGGATGTTGAGAAAGAGAAGCTTGTAATGTCGGGAAGCCTAGTGAAGTTGCATTGGAAAACAACTAGATGTTTTCCATGTGCAGAATCATTGCAAATGTTGTAGCACAAGGCAGATGAATATAATGAAGAATTGATGACCACAAGTTCCCAGAATCCTTTCCCTGACCACCTGCTGTCTACAACAGAGCCTTTCAGTGAGCAAGCATCAATAAACAGCTATTAACTCCTTCTTTTTGTTACTGTGGCTTCACTTTGGCACATAAAAATTTATGGTGACAAGTTCTTCATCAAAGTACAGTCCTGGCTTATCTCAGAAGTATACTGCAGGTATGTTGTCAATACTTGCACTAAAAATTCTTCAATTAGTATAAATCCTGTAGGTACCATGCCCATTTCCAAGACCAAAGTGACTGCAGCTAAGTGGTCGTAGATATTCATTTCATGCTATCTTTTATTCATGTTAGCTGTAGTCACATTTACAGTGTAAGGAGTCTATTACTTCCGAATGTCTCCCAAGAGGAGAAAAAAAGTTTCTAAATGAGTCAATATATGTGTTAAGTGCCAAAGAGTAACCCTCATGAAATATATATATATATTATATCCACAGCCAACCTCCTCTTTCTAGAACAAAACAAGAAAAAAAGGTGCTTTTAGCTTTCCCAAGATTTCCACATGAAAATGCTATATAATAGAATAATCACAATAACCGTAAGTATATGTAACATTGTGAGTGGCCTGAGGCATTCTATTTCCCTAAAGGACATAGTCTGGTTCTGTGCTCTTTTTTTTTAATTTTTTTATATTTATTTTATTTATTTATTCCCTTTTGTTGCCCTTGTTTTTTTATTGTTGTAGTTGTTGTTGGATAGGACAGAGAGAAATGGAGAGAGGAGGGGAAGACAGAGAGGAGGAGAGAAAGATAGACACCTGCAGACCTGCTTCACCGCCTGTGAAGCGACTCCCCTGCAGGTGGGGAGCCAGGGTTCGAACCGGGATCCTTATGCCGGTCCTTGTGCTTTGCGCCACCTGCGCTTATCCCGCTGCGCTACAGCCTGACTCCCTCTGTGCTCTTATTTTATCCTATTTCGATAGAGTCCTGACTTGAAAGTCTGCCGGAGGAAAGGGCCAAACTTCTTCTCTGCCTGAATCTTTGCACAGGTTCCAGTGACCTTTCTGAATGACAGCAAATCTCTGTTGAATGAATGATGCAAGGAGGAAAGAGGAAAAAATTAAGATATTCTGTCCTACTTTTTGGTTACTTGTTGAAAATAATCCAGGGAACTATTTGTCACACTGGAGCTCAGTCTCTTTTTCCCAAAGCCTCTGACAGGTCCAATGAAAAAAAAGTGCAAGTAAAGATGAATTGGCAGTGGTGTCATTTCTGCTCTGTCTCCTGGTTTTTCTAATTTTGCCCTCAGATGAAATATATATACAGTAGCAAGTCGGTTTAGTGAAGGAAACACCTTTAGGGAGAAAAAGAGTAACTGGGGCCTTTCCTGAGTATAGAAACAGCTCTTAAACAGTATCTGTCTCTTTCACTTCTAATAGTCCAGTAATACTCCATGTCTTCATGTCTATAAATGAAAATATGCTTTCCTTTGGAAAAGAGAAATGACAGATGGCTCAGGGAGGCAGAAGATTGAAAGGAAATGAAAGGGAGAGAACAGAAAACTTAGACTAAGTAAATACTAACAATACTAGACAGAGTTAAGGGAAATGATTTCATCCTTCAAGATACTGTCAGGATGAAATGTTTTAAGTTGACTGAAACAATTCAATCAAGTATACAGAGTAGAAAAACAACATGACTATGAAAATGAAACTAGGACAGAATCACTGCCTAATTTAAAGATAAAAGAAACTTTGAAGTTCACTTCAAGACATCTGGTATAAAATGGTCTTCTACATTCTTGTTGACCCTCTGTCAGGGAGTTTTGATTATGCACATAAAAAGATGGATTTTTTTTTTGTGTGTGTACATTAAGATTCCCCCCTTCTTTTGTGAGATACTTCTACCTTATGTGCTGACTAATCCTATCTCTGTTATTTAATCTTAATTTAAATGTATAGTGCATCTTTGGTAAGGTATCTCTCCTTCCAATCTTATTATCTCTAGGTCAAATATTCTTGCATTTTTTTTGCATTGAATATGATTTAAATACTTTAATCTTTTGTTGTAGTAGACACAATTGCATTACTTAGATTATGACTGTTGGTTTCAAAATGTAATGCTGACAGTTTTTATTTGTATAACAACTAATTTATGATAAATCACAATTTTAAGTTAGACATTGTTAATTTTCATAGAAATATGTTTAAGCATACTACTCAAATACTCTTCCTTTTTCTATGCTCTCTCATGAACACATACACAGTTAGATTTCCCATAACCTGGACTTGAAAATCCGTAGTATAGAAACTAAAAACAGCAGCTAAGAAAGTGACTCAGTGACAGAACACAGAATTTACCTGCGTAAAACTGTGAATTTGACCCCCATAATACCCTGTGACAGAGTAAGTCTTTTTCTTTCTGAATTTTTTTCATTAGGAAAAATAGATCTTAATTGTAAGAGTTGATCTGATCGTCTTGATATTAGATGTGCCTGTGGGTGTTTCTTTACCCAACAAATATGAAAGGGGACATTTCTCATTTCTGTTAAGAAACATATAAAAGTTCTGTCTTATTCTTTAACTGTTAATAATTATAGTCTTATAGAGCCGCGATCAATTCAAGGTAGATTTGAATGATAAATTTTCATATAAATAGACATACAAACAATCAAATAAACAAGTAAAAGAATTCACCAGATGCAGAGACCCAGTAATCACACCGATAGAAAAAAATATATATAGTTGAATAGAGAAATTGGGTAAAAATATGAGATAAATAAGTTTTCTAGAAATATATTTCATTATTTTAATTACTGGATCTAGGTAAATATTTCACATATATTAAAAATTTACCATAAAACAACCACTAAGGACTCATGTGGTAGATGAGAAGGCTGAGACAAATATGTTTAACATGATAACAATGGCTTCATGTCAGAGAGAAAAGAATCTAATTACTGCATATCTTTTGGGCTTGTTATTTTGAAAACAATGCATGTATTTTGAAAATAACAGATAATAAATAATTTAGTACTATTAAAACCAATACTTTTTTCAAGAGGAAATATAATTTTGAGGAAATATGAAGATATTAAGTGAATTTGAAATAGAAGAGTAGGCACACCCATGATATTTATTTTTTAATATATTGATAGCCTTATCTACTCATTGTAAAGTCCTAGGAGCAAATAGATGATTCTGGGTGCATTTCCTAATTTAGAAAGCAATAACGATCCAATGCTGTTATGACAAAAGAGCTAAGATAACTTGAAAGGAGATAATGTAAAAGGCATTAAGAAATGATTATGGTGAACGAAGTGTGTCTGCTTTACAACATTTATGAGATAATTATACTAAAAAGAGTTATCATTGGGCACTTGAAGATACTAGAATGCAGATTCATTACAGTGAAGTGTGTGTGTGTGTGTGTGTGTGTGTGTGTGTGTGTGTGTGTGTGTATGTGTGTGTGTGTGTGTGTGTGTGTGTGTGTGTGTGTGTGTGTGTGTATCTGTTTCCCTGACTGTCCCTTATGTTTACATACAGAGAACAAAAAGTTAGATTTGCTGGAAAACAGCTCATTCAGTAGAAAGCACATTTCACCATGCTCAAGCACCTGCGTTCAAGATTCCACCCACCGCATAGGAGCTCTTACACTGGGACTAGAGGTGTGACAGAGATCATCAGAATGGTAGAATAGCTTAGCTCTTTTTCTTTTCTTTTTTTTTTTTTTTTAATATGGAACGCTTCACGAATTTGCGTGTCATCCTTGCGCAGGGGCCATGCTAATCTTCTCTGTATCGTTCCAATTTTAGTATATGTGCTACCGAAGCGAGCACAGCTTATCTCTTTTTCTCTCTGCTCCTATATCTCTCTTCCTCTCTGTCTCTCACCCTACAATTAGAAAAAAAATTTACCGGAAGACTAGGATTTGTGGGATCACACAGGTGAAAAGCTCCAGCTAAAGCCTGGCTGGAAAAAAAAAATTGGTGTAGTGAGCTATGTCCTTTTATGAAATTCCAGTGATAAAATTATGACTATAGAACTAGAACAATCTTCTAATTACCTTCTTAGGAGATAATTGTTAAAATTTGTTATCACTAGCTTACTGATGTAATGCTATAAGACATTAAGAATAGGAAAGCTATCAGGGGAGGGGAGGGGATACAGAGTTCTGGTGGTGGGAATTGTGTGGAGTTGTACCCCTCTTATTTCATAGTTTTTGTCAATGTTTCCTTTTTATAAATAAAAATTTAAAAGATATACAAAAGAAATTATATTAAGACATCGATAAAACACGAAGACTAGAAAGCGATAGGAGTTGCTGCAAAGAAAGAAATAAAATAAATGACTACAGAGAACACAATCAGCTAATTCAAAAGCTTCTCTGACACAATCTGAGTCATTTAAATGTGAGTAAGCTATTAGGCTATACTCCGGAGCTACTATTAATTCTTGTCATGACATAGTGGCTGTCTCAAGAAAAACACACCTTTTCACACATAATTAGGATGAGTGCTTGAAAAATATAATCTAAGAAACTAAGAGCATGAATTTTACAGAAGTCTGACAATGTTGATAAAGACAGAGGATTAGAAATATGTGCTTGCTATATATGCTGCTTAAATTTTTGTGAATCATGTCCCATAAAAAATTCCCTAATAAAATGGAATCACACAAAGTCAAAGACAAGTGAGAACTAAATTTCTTCAGTAAAGAAAGCAGGATCAAGCATAGAAATGGGAGATCTGTTAATCGATTTTCCTAAATATCTCCAATTGTATTTATTAAATTGTAGTTAATTCCATTTTAAAGTTAAATTTGGACTTATTTAACTAAATTGGTCAAATGAAAGTGTTGCATCTGGCCCAGCTTGATAAGCTCAATAGGACAGTGTACTTGCTTTACCATACACATGACCCAGGTTGATACCAGAACACCACTACACTGGAGGATGCTTGGGTGCTGTGATATATTCCCCTTTCTTTCTTTTTCTCTTTGCTTTAGTCTCTTTCTGTCTAAAAAAAAAAAAAAAAAAAAAAACAGTCTTCATCAGTGAAGCTCTAGTAATAGAAAATAAATAAATATCACTTTCAAAAGGATAAAAGGTGATTCTTGTTTGACAATAACTTGAAAAGCATCAAATTGGTATCCCTATGATTGAAATCAATTTTAGCTACTGAACAGTGTTAAAGTTTTTTCAATACCATACGATATAAAATAATTATGTATATATTTGTACAAATGTGTATAGATGTATAGTATACAAATGTCACACACATGCGTGTATTTAAAAATATATATGTACATAAAGATGTACACATGGATACCCCCTTTAAAATTCAGCTTTACAGAGAATAACTTTTGTCAGTTTTATGGCCTCAGGAAATCTCACTGCTTCATAGGGAACCAATCAAAAACAGGAGCTCAGTTAAATTTGTTTAGCAGAAGCATTTAGAATTCTTTAAAACGCCAATATCCCTTTGAAAATTAAGTGCTAGCCAATCCAAAATGCAGTCACAAATCCACATGTGGTTGATTATTTCCAGTAAGCTCCCAGTTTCTAGTGGGAAATGTCTATTAGAAACTGAACTTGTCTAGCACATTGATTTGGTTTATGTCTCCTCTGCTGGACACAACCATTGAAGGACAGTTTAACTTTCATAATAAAAGTGTAAGTTTTGTTTGTTTATTTGTATTTTACTACGCTTAAATCTCTGCATTCTAATTTTATTGTTTTTTCTCATATTTATCAGTGCAATATTTAAAATCTCATCAGGAACATGATATTTTAATGAAGGTGTTTTCTTTTATATTTCCTGCACTCTTTTACTGGGTTTTAATGAAATGGTTGTTCTCAATTACCTAACACAGTATTTTAAAAAAATTGAATTTTAAAAACATTGTAAATATATATAGTACATATATATATATATTTTAGTCATCAGTCTAAATAAAGCAACTATACACAAAGTGAAAGATTAAATATGTGCAGACAAATCTTTTAAATATCAAAAGTTAGGATAGGGAATCTATGATATCAAGTTAAGTAAGTACGTAATTATCAATATGTCCAGTGGCAACAGTGTTGAAGCAAATAAAGACAGAACTAAATATATGAATGGGAAAATATTCAATGCCAAGTGTAGCAGAAAGAGTAAATACTGCTGAACCAGAAAAGCCATCAATGGATTTTAGCCCTATGAAAGCATTGCTGGCTTTAACAATAACCCTTTCAAAGGAGTGGAGGAGACAAAGACTAAATCAACACTACAGAGAATGGAACATGGAGGATATATTGTGAGCTCAGAATATACCTTCAAGATGCTTTCATGAAAAGAGGAAGAGAGATCCAAGAAATTTGGAGTAAAATGTGATGACTGTTGTATAGTGACAGGTACTCAAGAATAAATTCATGGCTTGAAAGGGAAACATTTGAAATACATAGTTGAAGACACATAAAAGATGTCAATGATGATGGAATTTTGCTAAATGCAAGTAATTTGAAACCCAGTTAGTATTAACAAATATATGCTATTGTATCATATAATTAAGAGTTGACCTTGGGGTTTCAAATTATATAATTTTTCACCCTCCGTCTCTTGGTGAATATGTTTCCAGATGAGGAGAAAGGAAGCTGATGACCACACACATATATTTTAGCACTATTGTACTTTCAAATTATATGAACATTAATTTCAGTACTTGTCACAAGGACCGGCATAAGGACCCCGGTTCGAACCCCGGCTCCCCACTGGGGGAGTCGCTTCACAGGCGGTGAAGCAGGTCTGCAGGTGTCTATCTTTCCCTCCTCCTGTCTTCCCCTCCTCTCTCCATTTCTCTCTGTCCTATCCAACAACGATGACAACAACGATAATAACTACAACAATAAAACAACAAGGGCAACAAAAGGGAATAAATAAATTAAATTAAAAAAAAAAACATTAAAAAAATTTCAATACTTGTGTAGAATCATCTCAGAAAATATAAGTCAAGAACCAAGTAGGTTATCTGTGTAATACTAAACTATTTAGGTCAGGTGATGAAATATATAAACTAATGAAGCAAGTATTAATTGTCTACATCTATAATGTGAAGATCTGCTGTGGCTCCAGTAAATATGGGGCAAAACTTATAAATCAAAACGAATACTGGATCAAATGGCAAAAGTTGATACAAGTTACTCCTGAATGCAAGCAGAGTCAGGTTCAAAAGGGATAGTTTAAGAATAAACTTTCCTGTTTCTATTAACATTTTAATTATGGTTGTCTGAGTTGAAACAGAGAGAAGTAATAGAAAAATGTGTTTTTCTTTTGTCTTTTGTGTGTGTGTGTGTGATTTAAAAAAACCTTTAAAGTAGGTGTTTCTCTCCTCTCCTCTCCTCTCCTCTCCTCTCCTCTCCTCTCCTGGGTCAACTAGGAATACCGAAAGAGATCATCTGGGGCCACAACAAGACAGAACCAGAATGACTTCAGGAGCCCATCAAATCACCAGTGAGTGCAAATACCTGTGGCTTGTGGACAGAGAGGAGCCTAGGGAGAGATTAAGTGGCTGGTAACAGTCTGGCAATTTACCTGTTGAGACACCATCTCCAGAATGTTTCACCAACAAAGAAAATGGCTAAAAGGAGGAGAGGACTCCACTAAGACTCACCAAATGCAACTGTGAGTCTCCATTGCTACTGCCCTCAGAAGCTGGAGTATTGGGGGTGAGGTGGAGGTGGAGGTGGGTGGGGACTGTGCTGACACCAGGGGACAGAGAGCTAACCAGGAAGCTCAGGAGAAGATCTATACCTCCATGGCCTACACTACAGACCAGAAGAGAAAGGCAAGTTATCTATCGAGTGCTCAATGAGAAAGGTTTCAACCATGACTACTGTATCCTGCTAAACTGTCATTCAAACTAGATGGAGGCAGAAAAATCTTCTCATACAAGCAACAGTTGAAAGAATTAACTATCACCAAGCCTTCCCTTAAAGAAGTTCTGAAAGTTCTATAAACAGTCAGACCTGTATAAATGCCATAGATCAGAACACTCTAAAGCCTACAAGAATGGTGCTAAAATAGCTTCAACTTTGATGTCAATAAATTTCAGTGGCCTGAATTCACCTATTAATAGGCATAGAGTAGGAAGATGGATCAGAAAACACAACCCAACAATATGCTGTCTACAGGAAATCCACCTAACTAAACAAGACTAATCCACCTAATCCACCTAACTAAACAAGACTAATCCACCTAACTAAACAAGACTCAAACACAGACTCAAAGTGAAAGGATGGAAAACAATAATACAAGCCAATGGCCCACAAAAAGTGAAGGAACAGCTATTCTCACATCTGACACAATAGATTTTACAGTAAATAGAATTTAAAAAGATAGGGATGGACAGTACTTAAAGCTCAGAGGAGCAGTCAATCAAGAGGACGTAACAATTATTAATATCTATGCACCCAATGAGAAGCCATCTAAATACATCAAACATCTACTGAAAGAGCTACAGCAATATATTAACAGCAACACACTCATAATAGGGGACTTCAACACTCCACTTTCTCAACTTTACATATCATACAGGCAAAAAATCAATAAAGACATGAGCTAAATGAAAAGATAGATAAAATAGAACTATTGGACATTTTCAGAGGTACTCATCCCAAGCAACTGGAATACACATTTTACTCAAGTCCACATGGGTCATTGTCAGGAAATTGTGAGGAGCCTCAGAAAGCATTAAGCCAGCTCCCCCTGCTCCATCCTGCATTCCTAATGCTATGTCCTATGTGCATAATCATTGTTTAGCCTGGGAGATCGCCACCCATTCCATTCATTTTATCTGTCTTCTTTCTGACCTCTGGACCTTAGTAATAGTTGCTGAGGGAGCCCCTACTATTTCCAGCCCCTCCCACCTTTCTCCACTCCTCTCCTAGCCATGTATGGTATTGTCAAGCCACTTCTGTTTCTGTCTTGGCTCTTCCATGTCCTGACCTGGAGGAGGGCAGGAGTACAGACCAAGAGGCTGACACAGGCTATTGTGGTTGGTGCCACATGGCTTAACCAGATGTGCCATCCCCTGACTCTAGGAAGCTCGAATGAATAAAGATTTGAATTGTCCTGCCACCACAAACTTAGTCCCTGGGTCCTCTCTCTCTCTCTCTCTCTCTCTCTCTCTATGCTAGCCTGACAGCTGGAGCCCGAACGTGGGGTGACCCCATCTTGGCTTTACACACAAGTGGCAGATTCAGGTAAGTACACAGCCACTTGGTTCTCCACAAACTTTCATTTACAAAGGCACTGTGGTTCTTTTGCTCCCTCTTCTTGTTTTCCTGAGACCTCTCTGTCATGGGCAACCTTTTTTCTTATCAAGAGGATTCCCAAATCATCTACTCCTTTTTCACCAGATGGGTTCTCTGTCTCTGGGACATTTTGCTCTGGGCCACACCTTGGTTCCTCTTTATGGTGATGGTAGCTCTTGCGAGATGCGCAGGGCCGCCTCCCATGTCTCCCATTGAGAAGGGCGGCTCTAACTTGGAAAACAGCCCTAGTCTGGCTGACCTTGGGGCTGTGACCCAAGATTCAAAGGGGCTTCATCAGGCAGTTAAAGAGGATGGAGTTCATGCTCTGTGGACCAGATCTATTTTGCAGAGCTTTCTCCAGAACCCTGGCACTCCCCAAGACTGGAGAGATGTGGTTCATTCTACCCTCCTGACTTCTTCCTTCTGTGGGAAGCCATTTTCAAGAATTAACAAGGATGAATATAGATGCTAAAATACTGAACAAAATTCTAGCCAACTGGATACAGCAATATATTAAAAAGATTTTCATCATGACCAACTTGGGTTTATCCCAGGAATACAAGGTTGTTTTAATATACATAAATCAATCAATGTGATCCACCACATCAATAAAAGCAAGGCCAAAAACCACATAGACACATCAATAGATTCAGAGAAAGCCTTTAACAAAATACAACACCCCTTCATTATCAAAACACTACAAAAAATGAGAATAAATGGAAAATTCCTCAAGATAGTGGAGTCTATATATAGTAAACCTACAGCCAACATCATACTCAGTGGTAAAAAACTGGAAGCATTTACCCTCAGATCAGGTACTAGACAGGGATAACCACTATCACCATTACTATTAAACATAGTGTTGCAAGTTCTTGCCATAGCAATCAGTCAGGAGAAGGAATTGAAAGGATACAGATTGGAAGAGAAGACATCAAACTCTCCCCATTTGCAGATGACATGATAGTATACACAAAAAATCCTAAGGAATCCAGCAAGAAGCTTGTGGAAATCATTAGGCAATACAGTAAGGTCTCAGGCTACAGAATTAACATTCAAAGGTCAGTGGCATTCCTCTATGCAAATACTAAGTTAGAAGAAGTCAAAATATAGAAATCAATTCCTTTTTCTATAGCAACAAAAACAATAAAATATCTAGGAATAAACCTAACCAAAGAAATGAAAGACTTGTATACTGAAAATTATGAGTCACTACTCAAGAAAATTGAGAAAGACATGAAGAAGTGGAAAGATATTTTATGTTCATGGGTTGGAAATACTACCCAGAACCATATACAAATTTAATGCTATCTCCATCAAGATCCCAACCACATATTTAGGAGAATAGAACAAATGCTACAAATGTTTATCTGGAACCAGAAAAGACATAGAATTGCCAAATCAATCTTGAGAGGAAAGAACAGAAAGAGGCATCACATTCCCAGGTCTCAAATTGTATTACAGGACCATTGTCATAAAAACTGCTTAGTACTGAAACATGAATAGACACACTGAACAGTGGAACAGAATTGAGATACCAGAAGTGACCCCACACACCTATGGACACCTTTGACAAAGGTGCCTAGACTACTAAATGGGGAAAGCAGAGTCTCTTCAACAAATGGTGTTGGAAAAAATGGGCTGAAACATGCAGAAGAATGAAACTGAACCACTATATTTCACCAAATACAAAAGTAAATTCTAAGTGGATGAAGGACTTAAATGTTAGACCAGAAAGTATTGGATACTTAGAGGGAAATATTGGCAGAGCTCTCTTCCACATAAATTTTAAAGACACCTTCAATGATACAAATCCAATTACAATGAAGACTAAGAAAAGCATAAACCTAAGGGACTACATCAAATTAAAAATCTCTGCACAGAAAAAAAAAAAACCACTACCCAAACAAAGAGACCGCTCACAGAATGGGAGAAGATCTTTACATGCCACACATCAGACAAGAGGCTAATAACCAAAATATATAAAGAGCTTGCCAAACTCAACAACAAGAAAACAAATAACCTCATCCAAACATTGGGAGAGGACATGGACAGAATATTCACTACAGAAGAGATCCAAAAGGCTGAGAAACATGTGAATAAATGCTCCATGTTTTTGAGTGTCAAAAACTCCATGTTTTTGGGGTGGGGGGGGGCAGAATACAGGTTCAAAAAGGATTACAGAGGAGGACCTAGTGGTGGTTGTATTGCTATATGGAAACCTAGGAAATGTTAAGCATGTACAAAATATTGTATTTACTGTCAAATGTAAAACATAATTCCTGTATAAAAATATTTAAAAAAAAACCTTAAAAATGTATTTTCAAGGGTCAAAACTAAATGTTCTAAAATACCTTAGAGGGAGCTATTACCATTCAAAGGAACAATGGGAAAAACATCTCTAGGCAGCATGTGAAACTAAATGACCTGTAAAAATGTGGAGTTGGATATATGTGCAGCTGAGACCACTGGTAATATCACAGAATAGGTGTAAAATGCAGATGGAAAATTTTAAGCATGTGTGTGTGTGTGTGTGTGTGTTTTCCACACCTCAAGAACTTGGAATTTACTTGGAAAATCAATATTTTTTTCATAACCTGAGAGGGGAACACACACTCTGCACGGCAACATGGAAGACAGAAAAACACAGATTCAGGGAAAGGGTGGTGGGACACCTGGTTGAGTATAGACATTACAGTGTGCTAGGACCTAGGGTGGGGGGGCATTTTCCTCTGTGTGTCAGCTGGTGACCACGGAGGAAGGGGCAGATGGACCACCCAGGGGGTCCTGGGGACATTGCTGGCAAGGGCAAACATGCTGAGTAAACCATTACTCTAAGAGAAGCTTCAGGGAGACATCTCATTTATTTTGGTATAGAAGCAAGCAGATATACTCAAGGGTTAGGAAAAGGTTAAGGTGATCATTAAGCCACACACAATACTAGGTTAAACCTTGACCTATCAGGTGTTTGTTCATTAGTGAGAAGTTACCATATAAAGTCTGGTCATGAGCTCACCATGCATAGGTAGTCTCCTCTCTAAAGGTGAATCACAAGTGCCTCAGGGCAGGAGGGAAGGGTGGAAGTTAAGCAAAACCAGGATATTTGCGATGGATTTCAGTTGGCCATATACGGTAATTTATGGCTTTGTTCAAAAGGAATGAGGAAGTATGTGCAGGGAGGTTCCTGGTCTGGAAAACTTCATCCATTTTAAGGTCATGGGGTCAAGTGGGGACCTATCTACCACCCTTCCTGTGAGGAGAGGGCTTGGGGCCCAACATCTCAGACTGTCATGGAGATAATGGCCTGGATTTCCCAGACTGTGGGCTTTTCCCAACACCTAGGTTCAAGCTCCAGGTCTCCACTAACAGAGAAAAAAAGCTTCATGAGGCAGTGCTTCAGATGTCTCTTTCACCCTTTCTATTCCTCTCACTCGCTCAATTTTTATCTCTATCCAAAGTAAATACATATTTATATACATATGCTTGAAAAAGAAAGAAAAAGAAAAACACAGATTCAGGATTTACCCAAGCAAAATCACATAAGCTGATATAACTGTGGCAACCAGGTAGTAAGGACCATTATGAAACTGTAGCAAGTTCAGTATGGACAACACTGAGTTAAAATGTGGGGGTGGGGGGGAAACATTGAAGGAACCCCCTACCCCCAAACACACACAAACATCTGATTTTCATGAGATTTTTCCCTGTGTTCAACCTGAATCCCAAAGCAAACAGAGAAAACTCTCAGATTCTATGTTCAAAGAACTATTTTAGAAGACAATAGAGCAGTTTTTTTAAACAAATTCTTCCCACAATGGCAACTGGTTAATAGGAATTGAGTTTTCTGGTTATTATAAGAATCTGTCTTGAGGAAGGGAAATAACCAAATTCTAAGATTTCTAGTTGTCCAACCAATAGTAGTGGTTAGAGTTCAAAGACCAGAAGCTAAGTGTGCAATTATCTCTAGGGACTGGTATTACAGGTGTGTTTTGTTTTTCACTCCTTTCTGTATTTTCCACACATGAAATAATAAAAGATTTCATAATCTGAGCTTGTGTCCTTGTCACTGGTACTTCAGCATTCCTTTTTCAGATATTGACATTAGAATTATCAGTCTATGGGGAGTCGGACTGTAGCACAGCGGGTTAAGCGCAGGTGGCGCAAAGCACAAGGACCGCCATAAGGATCCCGGTTCGAGCCCCGACTCCCCACCTGCAGGGGAGTCACTTCACAGGCAGTGAAGCAGGTCTACAGGTGTCTATCTTTCTCTCCTCCTCTCTGTCTTCCCCTCTTCTCTCCATTTATCTCTGTCCTATCCAACAATGACAACAACAGTAATAACTACAACAATAAAAACAACAAGGTCAACAAAGGGAATAAATAAAATAAATATAAAAAAAAAGAATTATCAGTCTGTGACATCAGTGGAGATTTAGCTGACATTGGTGAGAGCTATTTTGGGGGTCTCAGTCCCCCATTCTGGCTTGTGTTCCTCCTGAAGTGATGGCCAATGCTCAAGAGCAAGAAGTCATGTGCTCCAGTGATTTGAAGGCTGAACCCATAGGAGAGTCATTTCTGCCAATGTAGCATCTAATTTTTTGGATTGACCCTAGAATATAATTATTGCCTGCATTCACGTTGGCAGCATTCTTGTGCTTCTGTGTAAATAAAAGTGACAAGCTTATTGATATAAAAATGCAGTTTATTCACATCCATGAGAAGAAGGCAAAGAAAGATCAAAACAGTGTTAAATCCTGGCATCTGGTGGTACCAGTGATTACAAGTGGGACCTCTGGGACCTCAGGCATACAAGTCTAGTGCATCACCACTGTACCTTTTGGTATACATGGACATGGTGGAGTGATTCTGGAGTCAGATTCACTTCCTTACAGATTTGGGTGATCTGAGAATTCATTTATCTTCCCCATCTTTTTGAAGAAGAGTTCTCTCAGGGAGAACTTATATAGTGAACTGATTTTGTCCTTCAACAATGTGAATGAATCAACAAATTTTACATGTTGCCTATGTTTCTGATGAGCAGTCCATTTATTTGTGTTCTTCTTGATCAAGTCAGGGTTGTCTTCCTAATTTTCTCAGCGTCCACTTTATATCACTTTGTGTTTTCCCTTTAATGCCATTTTACTATGGCATTGCTATGTCAACCCAGCTATAACATCATTCTTAAGACTCTATTAGAGTTAGTGGGAAATGGAGATCCAACTTTGAAAAATAAAGGATCAACAGTCCTGACCAAATGAAAAGCCACCGTAGTTCAACCCTATGATTGGTCCACAAAAAGCCTCATTACTAGGTGAAATTGTTTCCTCTTCCTCTCCACATCTTCCTTTCTCCCCCTCTCTCTACACTTGTCTTATAGAAGTGTATTTTTATCAGAATATTGCTCAGCTCTGGCTTATGGTAGTATGGGGAATTGAACTTTGCACTTGAGAGCCTCAGGCATGAGAGTTTCTTTGCATAACCATTATGCCATCTACCCCCCCCACCTTAGGTGTACATATTTCTGGCATGCAGTTACCACCACTTGTAGAGTTATCACTGTTGGGTCATTTAGTAGAGTTAATGTTTAGTAGTTTTTAGTGTTGTTGGGTAGTTAACTTAGCTTTGTATAGTTTTAGTGTTTCTTCACAAGAACTAGGCCCAGTAAGCAAACACCTACTAGCATAGTGAGATGTCAGCAGTCAGTACACCAGGGCAAGCTCCCCAAGTCTCTACTTCTAGCAGTAGTCCTGTTATGAGACCAATGATGGTCTAAAAGCCTTTTGATGGGACAAATTTGTGGGCCATCACACAGGAATAGAGGTGAACAGAAAAAGGTTGATGCCCTTTCAGCTGGGGGTGCTCTTGCAGGGGTTTATTGTATTGGGGGCCTTGAAACATCCAAACATCCTGCAACTCCTGGAAGTTGAGGAGGCAGATTCTTTCTCACGGTTGAGGATTGAGAAGAGGGTTAAGACCTCTTTCCCTACCTGCTTCTTCACCATCTCCTGGAAGAGGCAAGGCCTTCATCATCTTGAGGAAGGTCACGTATTGGGTCCCAATGCTGCCACCACTAGGAATTCACCAATGGGAACCTCAGCCCTAGCACATGAGCATAAGTATTGGGGAAGTAGGTCAACTCTCCATAAGCAGATGCCCTTGTTTAAGGGCCTCACCGGGCATATTCTGTGGCGATCCCTCCTATGTGGATTCAGAAATATTCAGGAAATGGCCTAACTCCATGGCCATACACTTCTGTTGCTTGGGTGTGTCACCCTAGCTGAACTCACCAATGAGTGTCTTTTCTTCACATGATTAATTAGAGAGCTGAAGGAGCTTTTACGGAACAGGGACTTCTATGGACCTTACTTTACCCCTTTTCATCCTGAAATATATCATGCAAACTGAGGATCACAAACCAGGATGTACTGAAATACTGAAGGGGACCAGACAGTGATTTACCTGGTTAAGCACATGACAGTGTGGAAGGACCTAGGTTCAAGCCCCTGATCCTTACCTGTGTATGTGTGTGGGGAGCTTCACAAGTGGTGAGGTAAGGCTGCCTCTCTCTCTCTCTCTCTCTCTCTCTCTCTCCCTCTCCTTTCTCAATTTCCTCTGTCTCTATCCAATAATTAAATATAAATTAAAAATAAAAAACACGATGTACTGAAATACTGAGACCATAGTAGTAAGTGGTACATTTTGTGGTCAGACTTACAACTTATAACTAGAAAGGTAATGACCAATTTTGTTTCTACCCCTCAGATCTTCTCTTTGAGGTTTCAGTGAAGATGAGCCATAGTAAGTCACTGAAACTTTGGGATGCATTGGATCGACCTTCTCGTGGTGCATCCCGTGAGTCCCCATTCATTGGGGAAACTGACGATCCTTCCTAGCCGACTGAATCCACATGGATCCCAGTCACTTTCAAAGCCAGCAACAAGCAGCTCCTGACAGCTTTCAACCTGACGCTGTTGACTGGCTACGGAAGAAGGGCAAACGCTAGAAGAAGAGGAACTGAAACTTCCCTATGAGGATTCTATTAGGCCCTGGAGTTGGGGCGCAGACCCCTCCCCCACCCTTAAGAATCAAGTCTACACATTGTGATGAGAATGAACATGGTTGCTTAAATCCCTGTCTGGCTACCTTTTTTTTTTTTCTTCTTCTTCTTCTATTTCTGAAGTCCAACTGAAGAGGATCCATAGTGAAGTCACATTCTTCAATTGCTAAGGTCAGCTGGAGGCCCAAGTATCTCAGGCAGCACTGCACAAGGACTAGTGTTCTTTTACCAACTCATCAGCACTGCCGAGTCCCCCAAGATTCTTTACAGTCTTTCCCTCCTCTCACAGTGCCAGGAGCTATCTTGCCTGAGAGGGGAGCTGGGAGGCTAAGCTGCCTCCACGGTAACTCCAGCTTCTTCTCCTGGTGACCACACATATCTGATATGGGGTCAGGAGGTGGCTATCTTTTATTCTGTGCCAGAGTACCCAAGAACAAAATTATTCCTGCATGAAACTATACCCCAGACACAGGAGTCCCCTTCCACAGCCATGGTGCCTCTAGTCATTCTACTGTGAACCTAGAATGTGCAGGTCAATCAGGAGTGGCAGAGAGAAGTTGTGGACTCTGACAAGTGTGATACTCCAGACCAAACCTTTCAGGCAACAATACCACTCACCCTGCCCCTCCTTTTGTTTTATCTTCAATATTTTCTGAGTCTTTCACTAAAATAGTTGTCCTAAAAGAAGTCTTTCTGTCTGTCCATCCTATCTGTGTAGATACAGGCCTTGTCTAGTCCAGAATGAGATTCAAATAGATGAGTAGGACTGGTGAATTAGAATAGAAGACATTGGCCTGAGAATTATTATCTCAAGGGCCCTGGGGAACAGTCAATGAAGTACCAGAGCAGTGGGGTGTGATTTACAATGCCAAGCTAAAAAAGAATCTGGGGTGACCTGCCCATAGACTTGTCACTCTTAGTGCAATGTCTTCTTGGAATTATAGCAAACAGATAATGACATCTTGGGAGAATCATGCCTGCAACTGTGTCATAAGGGTGATAGTAGACTGAGTTCTCTGGCAAGAATGTTGGAGTTGAGCCCCTACTCATCATGTAGGGACGAGGAGATATGGGCTTGTTCACAGGAAGTTGAAGAAGAAGTTGAGAAGTAGAGATTGATTGTAGAGAACAAGGGCATAGAACTTCTTGTATCCAGAAGTACTTTCACAGGTCCATTTGCTTCTTCACCTCCAACTAAAATAAATAATAATGAAAAAGAAACACAATATGTAAATACCACTCTGAAACTGGTAGCCAAAAAAGGGAGCAACCTTCTATCTTGTGCCACAGAAAGTCAAAGTCACACCAGGGCTTACAACACAGGGAATCTGCTTTCTTGCCATTACAAGCTAAAAGAAGCTCTGCACCAATCAACCTTCCCCCGTTTTGGTTATAGAGAAAGTGTGTTTAACTGTCATTCTCTCAGGGCCTTTCTCCCTAGGGTCTATGTATAAAGCAGGAACACTGCTCCAAGTTTTGGGGATATATGATTTGTCTTGTCTGTTAACAAAAAGGAAGGCCAGGATATATGGGCATAATTACCAGACATCATATTAACACCAGCATATAACTGCAACATGGGATGAAAGGAATATAATAATGAGAGATCAGAAAGCTACTTAGGATGGGCGCTGCTGAAGCAGAGGTCTCTTGGGAATTCACTCTTTTGGGAAGATGCTTTCACTTCAACTAATTGCTGGATCACAGACTATTAAAGATTCATGAAAAAGCTGACTGATGCCCCATGGAGGCAGTTATGCTCTTGTATGCTTCATCTGTCTTCAGTATATTGTAGTTTTATTTATCCACCTTAACACCTTAAAGTCAAACAATTACCTTAGCATCCAGAAAACCCACAAACATCACCATTTTTTACTATATCCAAATGGTGTATTCTTTTATACTAAGTCACACGTGTGGAGGGAAAACTAGCATAGAAATGTGACTGAGGGTGGCCAGGCAGTGACACACCCCATTAAGCACACATAGTACTAAGAATAAAGACTCATGTAAGGATCTGGTTTGCGCCCCCATCTGCCCACCTGCAGGAAGTGGGAGGGAAGCTTTACAAGTGGTGAACCAGGTCTGTAGGTCTCTCTCTCTATATATCTCAACATATCTATCAATCTATCTATCTATTTATCTATCCCTATCTCTATCTCCTCTTCTATCTCAATTTCTCTCTGTCCTATCCAACAAAACTAAAAGAAAAAAAATGGCTGCCAGTAGCAGGGGATTTGTAGTTCTAGCACTGAGCCCGAGCAATAACCCTGGAAGCAAAGAAAGAAGAGAAAAGAGAAGAAGAGAAAAAAGAAAAGAAAGAAAAGTGTCTTGAGCTTACTGGGCCAGGAGCACAGGGAAGTTTCTGAGGTTACAGAACTTCTCCAGGAGAAACTGCTTTAGGCCTGTGACAGCAGATCCTTTTCCTTAATCAAAAAGAACAGAATAAAAAGAATAAACCAAAGAACTCAGCCCCCAAATGAAAGGTCTTGGTGATTCTCCACTGATGTCCACATGCTAAGACCTGGGAATAGACCTACCACCCAAGGACCACAGTCCCTGAAAACCAACGTGGTCCCACCTGGTACCCAATCATTCTACAATAGGGACTCAACTACTCTGTTCAATCCTACTTTGGTGGAATTGGGTAGGTAGTTGTGATAAGTGGAAAGCAAAAAACTTACAGAAGTCACCATCTGTAAAACAACTGGACAGTTTTATTCCTTGGTATATCCCAGTTCCCACTTTTTGGAAAGATGATTTTCCTAAAATTTTCTTTCATCACTCTCTTCCACAATAAAGTCTAAAAGTGTACTGTCTCTTTAAAATCATTGTTGGTCTGACCAGTGAACTTTCCCATTTTTCCAGCTTGGGGTCTTTTTGTAAGGCTTGTCCTCCAATAGACACCATTTTATTGCCACAGTCAAGGTGTACCCCTGGGATTCATTCTAAAGCTTGGAAGACAGAGAACTGCCAGTCACCTGGGGGTAGAGCCCTACCTGTCCAGTACAGAGAGACTGGACAGGGCACTGTGGCGCCAGCCCAGCCCTCTGGTGGATGCAGGTGGGATTGGGCAGGGCTTTCTTGCTGCCCCAGATTGCAAGTGGACCAGCACTTCTGCAGAACCTCACTTACCCCTAAGAGGGCAGCTGCCCCTGTAGACATTGCTAAATCCATGTAGTCTCCTGGTTCCATTGACATATGGCTGTGCTCTTTGGAGTTCTCCCTTAAACTGGGCTGCTGGATAAACTGTCAAACTGCACGGGCACCATGAGCCAGCTGAAAGGAAAAGCCAGCCTATAGTAGAAAATTCAAGAGTGTAACCAGCCAACAGAACAGGAAAGTGTAATTTAGGTGATTGGGAGGAGGCATATCTGTTGTCCTCCTGGTCTTGCTACTCCATCTACTGTTCTACTTAGGAGCTTCCAGTATATGGGAAAAAGTGGCCTCCAACTGCCATAGGCTGCCAACTGTCACCCTCACCCTCAAATTGAAGTAGAGTTTCTATTGGTCCCAGCCCAACTGTAAAACATGATTAGTGATTGGTTGTATCCCAATCACAGTGCACTTGGGGATGATAGAATGTTCTGTAAAAAAGCAGAAAGTGACCTATAAAGGCAGTGGAGTCAGACTGTGTCAGACTTTTCTGCAGCAACCATGGGGGTAAGGAGAGAATTGGAGTGGTATATTCAAGATTTTCAAAGACAGCCACTGCCAGCCAGCCAGCCAGCCAGCCAGCCAGCCATATTTTTCCTGCAAGATTATGATTCAAATGTCAAGGGAAAAAAATCAAAACAGCAGATCAAGATCTACAAAAACAAAAGGAATTTTCTTTGCAAAAGTTACTGAAAGGAGTACCACAGAGAAAGAAACAAACAAAAAAAAACTTAACTCTCAACAAAGCTATGCACAGTAGAATAGAAACAGTTGCATGTAGGATAATTATTGATACAAGTTGTGAACGTATAACCATTCTAAATTGTAATTTCTAGTTGTTTCACATTTTTTTTCTTTACCAGTTTGCTTTAATTTGCCAGTTGGTATGTATAGATATCTCACTGATGCTGTTTTTACCTCCTATGGGTCTTTATAGCATATTTTGTCATGTGATTATCATGAACATTGTGTCTGACTTATTACACTTAAAAATGTCTTTTTTTGTTTTGTTTTTTTCAATTTTGCATCCAGGGTTATTGTTGGGAGGCTATTTTTCCCATTTTCGTTATTCTTGCTATTGCTTTCATTGCTGTCATTGGATAGGACAGAGAGAAATAGAGAGAGGAGAAGAAGACAGATGGGGGAAAGATAAACATCTGCAGAGCTGGTTCATCTCTTGTGAAGAGACCCGCCTGCAGGTGGGGAGCCGGTGGCTCAAACCTCAATACTTGCACTGATCCTTGCACTACCTCCCAGTTCACTAAAAATATCTTCTCTTCTCTTCTCTTCTCTTCTCTTCTCTTCTCTTCTCTTCTCTTCTCTTCTCTTCTCTTCTCTTCTCTTTTTCTTTTCTTTTCTCTCATTTTCCTTTTATTTTATTTATTAAAAGGAAACACTGACAAGACCATAGGATAAGAGGGGTACAACTCCACACAATTTGCAACACCAGAACTCCGTATCCCATTCCCTCCTTTCATAGCTTCCTGTTCTTTAACCCTCTGGGAGCATGGACCCAGGGTCATTGTGGGATGCAGAAAGTGGAAGGTCTGTCTTCTGTAATTGCTTCCCTGCTGAATATGGGCATTGACAGGTCAATCCATTCTCCCATCCTGCCTCTCTCTTTCCCTAGTGGGGTGGGGTTCTAGGGAATCAAAGCTCCAGGACACATTGGCGGGGTTGTATGTCCAGGGAAGTCTGGTTGGCATCATGGTAGCATCTGGAACTTGGTGGCTGAAAAGAGAGATAATGTATAAAGGCAAACATATTGTTGACTAATCATGAACCTAAAGTCTAAAATAGTGCAGATAAAGAGTTGGGGGTGGTTCTCCATTTTGTAGATAGCTAGTAGGCATATTTTAGTTATATTCTAGAGGCCCTGTGGCTATACTAGTTTTTTCTTTTAATTAATATGAGAGGATAAAAATTAATTGAATGTCTCAAAATTTTTAATGCAGAGACCATAGGCTGAGTATTCCATATGTTGACTCTCTTAAAAGATTAGACCAAAGGGGGCAGAGCCAAGATGACAACTTGCAAGCAGTGGCTAGAGTGAGCTCTAACAAGCAGAAGCTTGTGACTGGGGATTCTCTGGATAGGGTAGGATACTGGGCCATCAGCTGGAGGGTAAATAAAGGGTCCTAAGTATGAGACCACTCTTGGGTTGGAAAATGGAGGTCAGGGGTAAAAGAAAGGAAATCTTTTTATTATTTCTGAAGCTAACCTCTCCCCCTGACCCAGAACCAGCCCCCAGGGCCTGGAGAGCCTCTCCTAGCAGGCTCCAGGCTGAGCTATTTTCTTTAATAAGATTCCTGGCTTACTAGGAGTGTCATTCCAAACCTTTTCCCCTTTTGTTTGTCTTCTATTTTTTTTTTAAGTGACTGGAACTCTATTTGAGTGACAAAATACCTGATCAATCTGAGATCCACCCTTGCCTGGGAAAGACGACCTGGAATTTTTTTTTTTTTCTTGGATACTTCTTAAAATTAGCTGTCTTTGCTCAGGATGTCTGATCTAGTGGTCCAAGCAGCAGACTGACTGTTAGGGTTTTTTACTCTATTTTTATTAGCAGTAGTATTATATACATGTGTCCCTTTTGCCTCCTCCTTCTTTAGGTTGACCACAATTAACTGTTGTTGTTTCATACATTATTATGTGACTGGGTGTCCTATCCAGTGTGAGAGGAATTTGTTCCTCTCTACCTCTTCCCTTCACTCTCCTTTCTCCCTCCTCCTAGCTAATTTTTTTTTTTTTAAAAAAAACCTCTTTCCTTTCACAGCTCTTTTTTTCTTTTTCTTTTTCTTTTTTCTTATTCTTGTCTTCTTTTCTTCCTTCCTCCTTCTTTTGATTTCTGAATTCACTATTACTCATTTGTGAATTATTTTGGGGAAGAAATCTGACTCAGAGTGGACTCTGTGTGTGTTTGTGTGTCTTCTCTAGTTCAGAAATAACCATAGATAAGAAAAGTATGCAAGCAATAATGACCTAATATTCACAGAAATGAAGACAACTCTGGAGGAAAGGGCTATGAGAATTAGGGAAAGTGAAAGACTTGTATACTGAAAACTATGGGTAACTATTCAAGGAAACAGAAAATGATACCAAGAAATAGAGAGGCATCCCATGCTCATGGATTGGAAGAATAAATATCATCAAAATGAATATTCTCCCCAGAGACATATACAAATTTAATGTGATACCCATCAAAGTTCCACCAACCTTCTTTAAGAGACTAGAAAAAAAAAAAAAACTACAATCATGTATCTGGAACCAGAAAACACCTAGAATTGCCATAACAATCTTGAGGAAAATAAACAGAAATGGAAACATCACACTCCCAGATCTGAAGCTATATTATAAGGCTATCATCAACAAAACAGCTTAGTACTGGAACAAAAATAGGCACACAGACCAGTGGAACAGAACTGAAAGCGCAGAACTAAACCTCCACACCTATGGACATCTAATCTTTGATAAGGGGAACCAAAGTATTAAATGGAGGAAGGAGTCTCTCTTCAATAAATGGTGCTGGGAAAACTGGGTTGAAACATGCAGAAGAATGAAACTGAACCTTATCCCGCAAGAAACAAAAATCAATTCCAAATGGATCAAGGACCTGGATGTTAGACCAGGAAATATCAAATACTTAGAGGAAAACATTGGTGTAACACTTTACCACCCAAACCTCAAGGACATGTTTGATGATGCAAACCCAGCTGGAAGGAAGACTAAAGCAGAAACAAACCAATGGGACTAATTCAAGTTGCAAAGCTTCTGCATAGCCAAAGAAACTATCACATAAACAAAGAGACTCCTCCCAGATTGGGAGAAGATCTTCACATGCCATACATCAGACAAGAGACTAATCACCAAAATATACAAAGAGCTCAGGAAACATAGCACCAAAACTTAGCAGCACAATCTGTAATAGCTAAAACCTGGAATCAAACTGGGTGCCCAACAACAGATAAGTGGCTGAAAAATTGTGGTATATATACACAATGGAATACTACACAGCTATTAAAAACAATGAATCCACCATCTCTGACCCATTTTGGATGGAGCCAGAAGGAATTATGTTAAGTGAGCTAAGTCAGAAAGATAAGTATGGGATTATCCCTCTCATAAACAGAAGTTGAGAAAGAATAATAGAAAGGGAAACTCCAAGCAGGATTTGAATGAATTTGGAGTAGGGCACCAAAATAAAAACCCTGGGTTGAAGGTGAGTGGGGGATATTTAACAGTATTATGATGCTGTGTCTTTGTGTATGTCATTTGAGATTTAGGAATCTCTGTGCTCCCTCAGCTTCCTAGATGACTATGCTTTGGTATTTTCCCTGGAATGCTAAATTTTCTCTTATTATTTCTTTGACTATGACCTCTACTCCTTTATCACTATTTTCTCCTCAGATTTCAATAATTTGTGTTTTCCTTTTTAATGGAATTCACTATTTCACATCTATTTGCTTCATTTTTTTCCTAAGTGTATCTTCCTGATCATACTTGAGTTCACAGAACATGTTCATTAAATCTTTCAGTACTAATATTACCTCCTCTGCTTGATTGAGTCTACTTTCCAAGCTTGCCATTTATGTTTGAAACACACTCAGAATGTACTTCACCCTTTATAACTCTGGAGTCCTGCTTTCATGTTTTCTGAAAATTTAATGAGAGTCTCTTAATTCCTGAATATGTTTCTGTGTTTTAAGTTGATATTCTTGAATTGCTGTTACAGTGAATTTATAAATGCTTTTTCACTGATCTTTATTTCTACTGGCTTGACCAATAGTTTTTGATTGGTTTATTTTATTTCTGTGTATTTAATGTGGAATCTGTTGTTGAATTAGCAAATGGAGTGATAGCTATAGTGGTTAGGCTTTATTTTTCTATATATATTATGACAAGATTAGAAATTTTCTGATTAACCCCTGTCTATGTCAGGAGATATGAGGTCTAGTTAGATTCTTCTAACATGCACCCAGATCTCTGCCAACAAGACAGGCAAGAATTATTTTCTTCTGTGTATTAAATAAGACAAAGCTTACTGCCCATTTTTTCTTCAATTTTCATGACATTCCCATGGCCAGGACTAATACAATGCACTGATTCTAAATAGCTATACTTCTCTAAGCCTTGACTGGCAGGCTACCTTCATGGGTGGGAAACAGACGACCAGGGACTCATGGCTGAGCTGTATGCAGTATCTCTTTACTCATGTGGAATGCAGCACAATCTAAGTCATCTAAAACTATATGTAATCACAATCCTGTGTGTTGTATGCTTTAAATTGGGTTCTAGTTCTCCCCCGCCAAGAGAATTGGATCAGTCCAGTTAGTTTCGCAGGCCTGCTTGGCCCCGCCCCGAGAAACCCTGAGAGAGGGTTCCAAAGTGCGAGAGTTCAGAGAGTTCCAGAGTTGAAGAGTTCCAGAGTTCCAGAGTTGGGGGGGGTTCCTGAGTTCGAGAGGAAGAGAGAGAGGGTTCCTGAGTTCGAGAGTAAGAGAGAGTGCTTGTGCCGCTGCAAAGAGACAGCAGAGTTCTGTTTGGTGATTAGTTTGTCTTAGTTTATGAATCGTTGTTCCTGAATAAAGAAATACAGCTTCCCTGCCCAGCCGTTGTCTCCGCCTCTCTGTTACCCGCCCGTGAAGCTAGCTAACCCAGCTAGAGCCTACGGAATTATAACAACACATATATATATATATATATATATATACTCTCCAAGTTGGGGGAAACAGGATGTGATGTACAGAGGGTGGAGCGAAAAGTGACTGGTGCAAATCGGTGTACTACAAGAGGGGGCAGAGCAAAAAGACATCATGAACCAGTGGGGATTAAACCAATACCCTGCAGGCAGGGTAGTGCTTAGTTAACAGTGGTTATGTAAATAGAATACAGTGTTAAGCACGGGGGATTATACCAATGAAACAGAAGGGGTCTTAGAAGCATACCAACACTTGAGCATACCACTACTCCTGTACAATGGTGAAAATTTGTGAACAGTTCAGCACTGTGTCTCCCTTGAGGTACTCCAGATAGGCAGAGATTAAGATCACAGAGTTCCTCTTCTTCTGCATCCCAGTGCTTCACTCCAAGAAAATGATATTGATCCAGTAAGTATCATGGCTTTTGTAGTAATGAGCTCTTCCTCATCTGTCTTCTGCATCCCAGTGCTTCACTCCAAGAAAATGATATTGATCCAGTAAGTATCATGGCTTTTGTAGTAATGAGCTCTTCCTCATCTGTCATTACTGTCATCTATGGCTAAGTGTGTTTCTTCCAGAAGTCACAGCTGTAGTTTGGTGATATTTAGTAAGCTCTTTTGTTAAATTTTCTAGATCTATGTAATTGCCTTCAAGTGGTAGAGATCTGAAAGCTAATAAGCCAAACATTTTTACAATTCAGATTAAATTTCACGTCACTACTGAATACCTTGTATCAATAAGTCCTTTTTTTAAAAATAAATATTATATTCTGGGTACCATTATATATCTGCACATTTATTTTCATGGAAATAAAAATATAATAGCTCTCAGCTATCTTTATCTAGTTTTTTATTTCTGAAGAGAAACTTATTACCTGCAAAACACAACTCAAATTCTCACCTCTTAACTAATTCAGTTCTATGAATCTCTAAACAATGCAACTTTTTCTTATGGTTGCTTCAACAGTTGTTTTAATAGTAAGTTATCTAGGGTCTAACATTTAAAATTAACCTCACAAACTAACTTCATATTTAATCATGAGTAGAGGAGAAGAGAGATAAAAAAAAATGATAGGAGCCAAATCTAGAAACTCTATGTCCTATGAGACACCATATATGCTTCACTTGTAATTGGTCTTTTACAAAGTCTAGGATTGGATTCTAATTATAGGGCTGGAGATAATGAGGAGTGATGGCAGAGGGACAAAAGGAAAATTAACTTCCTCCTGCAAGGTAAACTCCTCTGACAAGGTACTAACTGTGTCTTTCTTCAAAGGAGGAGGAGAAGCTCTATCAAAGCAGGATGAGGAATCTGTGACTTCAGGCATGGAAGGACTAGCAATTACCCTGATTACTCTAAAAGAAGACTTCTGCATTATTATACAAAGACTCTCAAACCTCACTTTTCTCTAACCCCCATACTTGATCTGTCTCTCTTAAAAATCAAAGCAAAATAAGAAATCCAAATCCTGACAGTCTCAAAACAGTGCTTCCTTCCAAGTAAAATCCTTTTTTTTTTGTCCCTGATTCCAGTTCTAGTGCCCACAGAGGCAGGATCTCTCTTAAAACAAATTTATTTTTAGAAGAGACACACTGTTCTGAAACTTTTCATTGAGAAGGAAGGCTTAGAAAGTTCAATTTTAGCTTCAGGTTCAAGTCACACTTGCTACTCTTAATAAAGACAAATAGAAAATTAAGTCACCTCTCCGCTATCACTACAGTTAAGAGCCTAGTAATGGTGAACTATTAAATTTTGTTTTATCAAAGCATGTGACATTTGTGAACTAACATACTATTATAATGGAAGCAATCAAGTGTGAGTAAAAAAATCTATTTCACAGTAGAATCATAAAATTTTTTCAAATACATTCAATAAAACCTTTGAAGTTTCATATGAAAGAAAAATAAAGACATTATTTAAACTCACAAGGTGATTTTAATCACTGGACACACTCAGGCATTTACAATCTTGAATTTATCACCAGTAATATTTTGAAAACCCAGCAGGCTGAATTTAATATGACTACAAAAAGAAAATTAAATGTACTGGCATATCTAAGAGAAACACGAATACATGACAAAGACTGAAGTCTGAACTAATGAAAATAAAATAAAATGCTGTAATTAGAACTATATAACTGGCTTATAAGTAGACAGGTAGAGGAAGATGACAGTACACTGAGTAACCCGTGTGTACATGAGGATTTGCATGTAACCTAAATAGAACTTTAAAAAGATGGAAAAGCTGAACTATTGAACAAATGCAAAATGTTGGTCACAGCCAACATAATATAAAGCATGCAAAGTCTGTGAAATAACAGAATAAGACCTTAATGGAAAATACTGAAATTTGATTTTTCATATATATAGTATAGCAATTATACTAGATTATATGTTCTATTGAAATATATACAACTGAACAAAGGAAAATATTTCCATTATATGCAAAACAAAGTTTTTCACATTCATGAGAGTTTATAATGCATTTCTTCAGTGACAAACATAAGTAGACATAGTTGTAATATGTTTCTGGCACAGGAAAATACAAATCAAATAATGCAGTGATGATAAATTATTCAGTCATCATTAGATTAACAAAATGATAAACACTGAGGCTGCGTGGTGGTGCACCTTGTTGAGCACACATGTTGCAGTGTACAAGGACTCCAGCTCAAGCCCCCAGTCTTCACCTGTAGGGGGAAAGCTTTGCAGGTGGTGAAGTAGGGCAGCAGGTGTCTATCTCTCGTCTCTCTCTATGTCCACTTTTCTTTCGATTTCTGGCTGTCATCGTTCAATAAATAAATAAAAATAATAAAAAATAAAAATACACTTAATACTTTGTGTTTGTGAAAAAAGTATGATGATAACTCTATAAACTGAAGAGTTTTAAAGAGGGCATTTGATTATCATCCATCCAAAATTTACATCTGCTCATAATATATTCACTTATAAGGTTAAGCCAACCAGTGTTCTGAATACTTTGCTACAAATATGTACAGAAGTGCTTATTGCAATATAATTTACACCAGTGTAGACTTGTTTATACTATCATATAATGTATTAAGCCTCAATCAATTTAAAAATAGATCAAGCTATGTTTCTACTTTGTAATAATAGATAGTATGTACAAAAGTTCAAACTAGAACTGGTAATGCTTTTTTAAAGAGCTCT
This sequence comes from Erinaceus europaeus, assembly GCF_950295315.1. Lineage (NCBI taxonomy): Eukaryota > Metazoa > Chordata > Mammalia > Eulipotyphla > Erinaceidae > Erinaceus > Erinaceus europaeus. The sequence continues at coordinate 117,823,438 of NC_080169.1, read as the reverse complement.
TTTAATTTTTTTTTGTGATTTTGTTTGTTTTCCCTTTTGTTGCCCTTGTTGTCTTTTTATTGTCATTGTAGTTATTATTGTTGTTGTTACTTATGTCGTTGTTGTTAGATAGGACAGAGAGAAATGGAGAGAGGAGGGGAAGACAGAGAGGGGGAGAGAAAAACAGACACCTACACACCTGCTTCACCCCCTATGAAATGATTTTCCTGCAGGTGGGGAGCCAGGGGCTCGAACCAGGATCCCAACCTGTCCTTGCTCTTTGTGCTACGTGTGCTTAACCCACTGCACTGCCACCTGACTTGGTAATGCTTTTTTAATGATTTTTATTAGTGACTTAATGATGACTAACAAGATTATAACACGGGTACATTTCTACACAGCTCCCACCAACAGAGTATCCTGTCCCCACTCCTCCATAGGAAGCTTCTCTATTCTTTATCCCTTTGGTACTATGGACCAAAATTCTTATGGAGAGCAAAAGGTGAAAAGTCTGGCTTCTGCAGTTGCTCCTCTGCTGAACATGGATGTTGGCAGGTCATCCCTATACCCTGCCTGTTTCTATCTTTCCCTAGTGGGGTAGGGCTCTGGGGAGGAGTGGTTTCTGGAAATATTGATGAGGCCTTCTGTCCAGGAAGGTCAGGATGGTGTCATGGTAGCATCTGCAACTTGGTGGCTGAAAGAGGAATGATATAAAGTGAATTGTTCAAGAAATAGGTACCCAAAGGTAGGAATAGAGCACATGAAACTGAGAGTCTTTGTGTGGGAAGAAGCTAGGAAGTCTATTTTAGGTATGATCAATGTGGCCTATGGCTTAAATGATCTTTGCCTGAGCCTGGCAGTTAACATGTGGGTGGACTAAAAGTATTGTCTGGGAAGATGGTATCAGAGTTGTAAATGGGACTAGAAATCAGGACTAGGGCAGAGAATAGCTCCCCAAAATGAGAAAAGTGTGTGTGTTGGGAGGGATTAGGTGGTAGTGCAGTGGGTTAAGTGCACATGGCACAAAGCACAAGGACCAGTGTAAGGTTTTCTGTTGGAGACCCCAGCTCCCCACCTGCAGGAGGGGGTCACTTCATAAGAAATGAAGCATGTATGCAGTTGTCTACCTTTCTCTCCCCCTCTCTGTCTTCCCCCCTCCCCATTTCTCTCTGTCCTACCCAACAACAACTATAATAATAGTTAATAATATAATACTCTATACAACAATAATAATAAACGCAACAGTGATCAAACAACAAGGGCAACAAAAGGGGAAAAAAAGCTTCCAAGAGCAGTGGATTCGTGATGCAGGCACTGAACCCCAGCAATAACCCTGTAGGCCAAAAAAAACTGAGAAAAGTTTATAAATACCATTAACTGTTAATGTTAACCCCACTGATCTGATTTAGGGCCCACAACAATTCATATTTAGTACAGGATCCTGTGTAACCTCTACATCTCTGTCAGTCTAGTTCATAATCCGTGATCATAGCTAGGAATATTCTAGGCAGCACTCCTTTCAGGGCCTGTCTTCCTCCAGTGGCAGAGTAGATTGACCCGGCCTCCCTGAGGAGAGTGGGGGCAGTCCCTACCACTGTTGCTCTACAGTGAAGAAAAGGTCCTGAAGAGGCCCACAAGAGGGCTTATGATGATGTTCCTGATGTAAGTAACCAGTGATGGTGAAGAGAGGACTCTATTAGAGGTCTAGGTCTATTATACCAATGCCGGAAACTAAGGATTCCCTGACTTGGGCCTCAGATGATGGGATGACTTGGAATTGACCATAAAGGTGATCGTTACAGTGTGCCTGTCTCTTGCCCTTATCCAGCTTTTGTAGTCCTTACTTTATCTGATGAGGTTAGGCTTAAAGTGATTGAGGGAAATGAAGTAGGTGGCAGGAGAGGAAAATTTCTAGGACTAAGTAGTAAATATTTGATTAGATACATTATGGTGTCTTCTTTAGGTCTTCCTACTGGCTTGCTGAATTTACTGAGTCTAATCCTACTTACAGCAGATTGCTGTTAATGATTTTATGAAAGATTTTGAGGGAAGAATGTATAATTCGTAAGATAGAAATTTACATGTGAGAAGTGAAATTTGCATGTTCAGCATACAGTCCTAGGAATTGCTCCAAAATTTTATAATAACCAAGTCCACATGTATTTATTCCACAATTTTTTAAATAATTGAGTATAGCTAGAAAAAGTGGTTTTCCGAATCCTGATATTGACACAGTTTAAAAATTAATATTTATGGAAGTCAGGCAGTGGGTTAAGCGCACATGGCACAAAGCCTAAGGACTGGCACAAGGATCCTGGTTGGAGCCCCCCACTCCCCACCTACTGGGGAGTCTCTTCAAAAGTGGTGAAGTAGGTCTGCAGGTGTCTATCTTTGTATTCCCCCCTCTCCATTTCTCTCTGTCCTATCCAACTACGACGTCATCAATCGCAACAATAATAATAACTATAACAATAAAAAGAGCAACAAAAGGGAATAAATATTTTTTAAAAACTGTAAAAATGGGAGTTGGGCTGTAGCGAAGCCGGTTAAGCGCAGGTGGCACAGAGCGCAAGGGCTGGTCTAAGTATCCCGGTTTGAGCCCCCAGCTCCCCACCTACAGGAGAGTCACTTCACAGGCGGTGAAGCAGGTCTGCAGGTGTCTGTCTTTCTCTCCCCCTCTCTATCTTCCCCTCCTCTCTCCATTTCTCTCTGTCCTATCCAACAACAACAACACCAACAACAATAACAATTACAACAATAAAACAACAAGGGCAACAAAAGGGAATAAATAAATATTTAAAAATACTTTAAAAATTAATATTCATTTTGAACCTACCCTCATTTATGGAGGAGGCTTAATACTATACAGTTTCAATGTATAACCTTGTTAAAAACACAATCATCTTGGTGTAAAATATGAACATATCTTAGCCATAAAACTTTTATAATCTCATATATCTTCTTCACAATTGAACAGCAAGAAATGAGGGTCTGTGATAGAACAAAAAACTGATGTGGTGACTCTTTAAAGCAGCAAATAAGTTTTTGTTTCCTTTAACAGTTTCTGTTGCTATTTAAAACTTCTGTTACTTAGATTTCAAAACCAGTGTTTTTCAAGTTTCTACTCAAAACAATACTTTTGTTGACAATTTTTTATACTTAATGTATTTTTTAAAGATTTTATTTACTTATTAATGAAAAAGATAGAAGAGAGAGAGAGAAAGAACAAGACATAACTCTGGTACATGTGCTGCTGAGGATTGAACTCAGGACGTCATAATTGAGAGTCTAGTGCCTTAGCCACTGCTCCACCTCCCAGACCACACTTAATGTATTTTAAATCACAACTTTTTAAAATCTGCTCTGTTCCCTGAATAAAAGCAGAATTAATTTATTTCAGATGTATCTTAAAGTAATGATGGTGTGTTTACACATTGTCATCAGATCTAAGTAGGTTACAATGGACCAGGTTCAACCTGAATTTTAATAGGATGCTATTTTTATGGTGTGGTAAAGAATAAGTAACGTGACTCACTACTCCAATATTTCACAGAAACAACAAAAATGGAGAAAGTATCTATGTCTCAATTTATATGATTTATATCATCTTCCTATCTATCTATCATCTACCTGTAACCCATATAAATAAAAATAGTGCCTTTATTTCCCTATCATTTGGAATTCTTTGATGGTTTGTATCAATTATTTTTAATAGTTTTAATCATTAGAATGTGTTGATTTTGAGAAAAAAAAAACATACTTAGCTGTATCAGATAGTAAAGCAAGTGGCCAACCTGCGGCTGTTCTTTGAAAAATCTGACCTAGGAATGGACAGTTCACTCAACATTTCTTATCAGATGTGAGCCCTGAAAACTGGAGAAAAAGAGAGAAATGTAGATCAATGTTCCTTTGCAATAAGGTCTCAGGAATTACTAGAAAATGAAAGGCTCTGGAAATAATGAAGAGTAAGACCCCCTTCCATAGAAGAGAGAAAATCTTCCTCAGGATGTACTTGAAATCTGGCCCCTCATTTTGTGGAAACACATGAGGGTGTAATACAAAAGGATTAAACTTTAAAGTCCTGCCTCTAAAGTCCTTTTGTTTTTAACAGGTCCATAGTCCCCTTATATGAGTATTTTCAAACATCTAGCTAAGCCTGACCTTTCCAAACCCTATTCCACTCTGGAAAGATGGAAACTGGCTGGGGGTACGGATATACAATGTCTATGTCCAGCAGAGAAGCAATTATAGAAGTCAGACCTTCCACCTTCTACACCCCATAAAAATTTTTGATCCATACTCCCAGAGGTGTCAGTCAGAGTACACGGCGCCAGTATGCCGGGCTAGCTTTGTGGGCAGGAGACAGAGACCAGGGACACATGGCTGAGTGGAGAAGCAGTATTTCTTTATTCATGAGTGAACCGTTCAAAAAACTAATCTAATCTAATCACATCCCAAATCTGTCCTTTGCTCTCTCCTCCAGCAGCAGAGTCAGGAACCCAGGAAGTACGTATGATTGGGGGCAGGGAGAAGGAAGAAGTGTGAAACTAGCAAGGACTAAATCAAAATCTCCCGGAGGCAGGGTGAGACCAAACCAATGTAACAGAACGATGATGTAAATAGACCACAACATCAAGCAATGTAACAGAAGGGATCCCAGAAGCAGAACTAAAAGCATACCAGCAATTCCCCCTTTTCTTTTTAACTAATTGACCATAGTATTAGGAGTGTGGGGTGAACAGAAACCTATATCGTACAGGCATTTTCAAAAAAGAAACTGGCACAAACATGGAGGAACAAGTAAGCGAGCAACAAGAACCAGTGTGATGCCAAGGTAAGGCCTGAGGGGGTGTTTCTTGCCTCTGTGGGAAAGGTTTTATCAAGCTAAAAGACATTTCCTGCCTCTGTGGGCTTTTCTTGCCTCGACAGGCGTTTCCTGACTCTGTGGGCATTACCTAGCAAGGAGGGAGGGTATTGCCTATAGAGTTCCAAGGCAGCTAGCTGCAGTCAGTCTTTGAGAAACCCAGCAGCATAAAGGGAAGCTACTGTAGAATTGTGTACCAGTAAGTCCGATAGAAATGCCAGTTCAAAGCAGATGTCCACTGAAGAATTGCCGGGGGGGTGAATTGTTGCATGAGGAAGGTCAGCCGCTGGAATTCTGCTTTTCTGTAGAGAACTTGACAGCTGCAATTCACTTATTTGTGAAACAAAACATGTAGCAGGTTAGAAGTTTACCACAATTGATAACTCAATGATTATAATTGGTTTAAGTATCATTATAAATTTGGAAGGTCTTTCTCATTTAATTTTAAGGCTGCTTAACCAATTTAAGCACAATAAAATGCGGTAAAGCAAAGAACCACTGCTAGAGCCTCAGGCATGAGAATCATTAGCATAACCATCGTTTCTAATTGAGAAGGTATTTGAAAGCTTCACATATCAACAACATTTTTTTTTACCATTTGTTACACCCATACAAGATGGAGACACACCCTAGGTGTGCACAGGTTTTTTAGACCATCTTAGTTAAAATATATTGATTTTTAACTATTTTTTACCTCAGACTTTAAATGTAAGTTAATTTTACTTTTATGAGAATTATGTTGAAAACCTTTTTCATTTAACTTTGCCTGGTAATAATGTAGCCTTAAAGTTACATTTTTAACCTTAAAGTTAATGTTTACCAAACTTCAAACACACACATAAACATGGTCTTCAATACACAAGGAGAAAAACTTTTGTTACGAAGACATGTCATTTTAAACATGAGTTTAGATCTGTACTGTCTTAGTTGTTCTGGGAGTGCATTGTCCGGCGGCTGCATATTCTAGCTCCTCTGCCTTCAGAGCCGATTTGGGGATCTCGGCCAGGACGCCCAGTCCCGGCAGGGAGCCCACGGTCTCCAGATGGTCCGGGATCTGCCCAGACTTCATAGCAGGAGGGTGGGCAGGCTGGCCGTGTAGAAGGCTGAAGTGCCCTGGGGCGGGGGCCAGGATGGGCTGCAGCTCTGCCCGCCATGCCCGTCACCCTGCTCCCAGCTCCTGAGGCTGTGGCAGCTGTGTGGGCAGTGGCGGCAGCCCGTCTCAAAGCCCTGCCCTTTGCCTCATGGTGGCGAAGAGGCTCCTGAGGACTGGTGGCAGGTGGAAACCAGAGTGTGGCCCAGAGCAAAATGTTCCAGAAACAGAGAAACAGTCTCATGAAAAAAGGGCAGAGGCCTTTGGAAACCTCTTCACAAGTAGAAAAGCTGCCCATAGTGGATAGGTAGCCAAAAGTCTTCACTTATCTGGGGGATGGGCAGGTCAGGTCCCATGATGCGGTGCCATATGTTGGTCAGAGTTCATGGTGCCAGTATGCCAGACTAGCTTTGCAGGTGGGAGATGGAGACCAGGGACACACAGCTGAGTGGAGGAGCAGTATTACTTTATTCACAAGCGAACAGTTCAAAAAACTAATCTAATCTAATCACATCCCAAATCTGTCCTCTTCTCTCTCCTCCAGCGGCAGAGTCAGGAACCCAGGAAGTACGTAAGATCGGGGGCGGGGAGAAAGAAGAAGTGCCAAACTAGCAAAGACTAAACCAAAATCTCCCAGAGGCAGGGGGAGTGAGACCAGACCAATGTAACAGAATGACCATGTAAATAGACCACAACGTCAAGCAATGTAACAGAAGGGATCCCAGAAGCAGAACTAGAAGCATAGCAACACAGAGGGATAAAGATTAGGGAAGCTGTCAATGGAGGAGATGCGGATTTCTAGTGATAGAAATTCTTGTTATCTTGCAATCTTGTTAATCATTTTCAAATAATTAATGAAAATTAAAAAAAGAAGAGTTCAAATTTGCAAGTCCAGGGACTTCAAATTCTTTCAACAAGTGATGCATTTTTTTTTCATTTTCTGTTTTTGTGGCTTTCATAATCAAATTCTACAAACTTGGTGGCTTAAAAGAACATAAATTCATTTTCTCCTTTACAGTTCCAGTCAAGGTGTCAAATGTAATCCATTCTGGAGGATTAAATTATATCACAAGCTTTTTTTTTTCTTTTTTTTTTCTTTTTTGTTTTTTGCCTTCAGGGTTATTTCTGGGGCTCAGTCCCTGCACTACAAACCCATTGTTCCTAGAGGCTATTTTTTCTCTTTTGTTGCCCTTGTTCATTGTTATTATTATTATTGATATTGCCTTTGTTGTTGTTGGAGAGATCATAGAGAAATGGAGAAAGGAGGAGAAGACAGAATGGAAGAGAGAAAGATACACACTTGCTGACATGCTTCACTTGTGAAGCAACACCCCTGCAGGTGGAAAGTAGGGGCTCGAACCAGGATTTATGTCGATCCTTGCCCTTTGTGCCATGTATGCTTAACCTGCTGCGTTACAGTTCGACCCCCTCACAAGCCTTTTTGTAAGTGACTGGCACTTACAGAAGCCCTTAGCATTACTTCCTTCCTGTAACTGCATCATCCCACTGTCTCCACAGCATTCTTCTTTATGTGTCTCTGTCCAAATTGTCCTCTTTACTGAAGCACACTCATAGCAATGAATTGAAGACTCACCTTAACCAAGTATGATATCACATTGGATTCATTAAATCTATAGCAACTCTATTTCTAAATAGGGTCACAATCACAGAGAGATTCTTGGTAGACATGAACTAAGGGGACACTATTCAGTTAAGCAGCTCAAACCCATAATAAGAAATAGATATTTATATGAACATAGCAAAAAAAAAAAAAGAGCTTTAGATAATACTCTTCCTCTTTATGATAAAATTTAACAGTTCCTATTCTTTGATCTTTAAAAATAGTTAATAAATCCTCCTGTGGGCCTCTACAGGATCGTTTCTGAATGTGGAACAATAATGGTAGGGACTGCCCTACTCTCCAAAATGAAGCTGGGCCAACATACTCAGCCACTCAAGGAAGATGGATCTTAAAGAAGTGCAGCCCAGAATGTGCTTAGCTATGATATAGAATGTGAGCTCAAACCTACAGAGATACAGAGTTTATACAGGCTCCTGTGCTGAATGCACCCCAGATCAGATTGATGTGGTTTAGAGTTAAGAGTATTTTCATATTTTTCCCATATTTGGGAGTTAATCTCTTCCCTGATCCGGCTTTCTATCCCTATTCCCAACTCAGACAACGTCTCCACAGACAATATATTTAGCCAAACTTTGTGTTAGTTGTTGGGCTCGGGAAAAAAATTAATAAAGTCATGGGCCTTTTGGAATGTACCTAGAATAGACATGCTAGCTTCTTCCAAAATGGTGACCCCAAATAGCATTTGTTATATTCTTATCTATACATTCCAGATTATTAAACAATTTGTTCTGCTTTATATCTTAGTGCTTTTTTCAGCCACCAGGTTACAGATGCTACCATGTCACCAACATGACTTGCCTGGGAAGACATCTTTACCAGAGTGTCCTGGAACCCCACCTCTCCAAAGCCCTGCTCCTCTAGGAAAAGATATAAACAGGCTGGGGCTAATGGATTGACCTGTCAATGCCCATGTCCAGCAAGGAAGCAACTATAAAAGCCAGACCTTCCACCTTCTACACCCCATAATGATCCTGGGTTCATAATCCCAGAGAGATAAAGAATAGAAAAGCTTCCAACTGAGCAGGTGGGATGCAGAACTCTGGTGGTGGGCTTTATATGGAATTGTACCCTTCTTATCCTACAAGCTTGTAAATCATTAATAAATCAATATAAAAGTACTTGTTACTATTATATACATACTTAAATTCATGGATTTATTAAAATGTGACCATTCCTACTTTTTCCATATTTGAGAGATACTCTCTGCCCTGATTCAGCTTTTAGGTTCTATCTTTGGACACTGTCTTCCAAGACAATATTTTTAACTCACCTGCATGTTAGCTGTTGAGCTCAGGCAAAAATTAGTAAAGTCATGGGCCCCTTGGAATATATCTCAGATAGAATTCCCAGCTTCTTCCAACAAGAAGACCCCAAATCACATCTGCTATACTCTTATCTTTAGGTTCCGGATTATTAAACAATTTGTTCTGCCTTATATATTAATGTCTTTCAGCCACCAAGTTGCAGATCCTACCATGACACTGACCTGACCTCCCTGGGCAGCCAACCTCACCAATGTGCCCTGGATCCCCACTTGCCCAGAGCTCTACCCCAGGGAAAGATAGAAAGAGGTTGGGAGCATAAATCCACATGACAATGCCCATGTCCAGTAGAAAAGCAATTACAGAAGTCAGATCTCCCACCTTCTGGATCCTATAAAGATCTTTAGTCTAGATTCCCAGAGGAATAAGGAATAGGTAGGCTTACAATCCAGTACTCTGGTGGTGGGAATTGTATGGACTTGCAACTCTCTTATTTCTCCATCTTGTTGATCATTGTTAAATCACTAACAAAAACAGTGATCACTCCTGTCTAGAAAAAGAGTAACAATAACTGAGACATTTCCATATCTTTTTTTGTTGTTGTTGTTGCTACCATTGTTACTGATAGGGCTTAGTGACTGCACAGTGAATCCCATGGGCTCCTACTGGCTGGTTTTGTTTTTTTTTCTTTTTCCTTTTTTTTTTTTTACCCTTATTCCTTTTTTTAAAAATATTTATTTATTTTCCCTTTTTTCGCCCTTCTTGTTTTTATTATTGTAGTTATTATTGTATTATTTATTGATATCATCGTTGTTGGATAGGACAGAGAGAAATGGAGAGAGGGAGGGGAAGACAGAGAGAGGGAGAGAAAGACAGACACCTGCAGACCTGCTTCTCCGCCTGTGAAGCGACACCCCTACAGGTGGGGAGCCGTGGGCTCGAACTGGGATCCTTACCTTAGTCCTTGTGCTTTGTGCCACCTGTGCTTAATCCACTGCGCTACCTCCCAACTCCCAAACCCTTCTAATTCTGTAAATTACGTTAACGTTTTCTGTGCTTGTTTATTAGAGAAAGAGAGAAATCAAAGAAGAAGGGAGAGATAAAGAATAGAGGTAGAGAGACATCTACAGCACTACTTCACTGCTTGGGAATCTTCTCCCTAACGTCCTGCAATTGGGTGGATTCCAGGAGCTTGAACTTGGGTCCTTATGAATGGTAGCATGCATGATCAGTGAGACTATTACCACCATCCTGCCCCTAATGTGTTATCATTTTTGATCATATGGAGTTTCATACCAATTATTCAGTTTGCAAAACAAAGAGGAGGGAAAGGGTATATGCCCCAGCAGATATATTCTTTTTAGGTCCAAAGTATACAAAGACATATATTCATTGTGTGGTCTAGAGCTCATTTCCTGGATTAGCAAGGCTATCACTTTAGGAAACTAGATATTTTTAGAGAGAAAAAAAACTTGTATTGTATACATATAAAATTGTAAGTTATTATTTTTAATGAAAATATGTATTATCTATACAGTTTAGAGATCCTTTAAATATATCCTGGTGTTTTCCTCATTGGTAAATAAACTCAAACAAAAGAATTAAAACTTCCTGGAAAGGTACCGCCCTTCTTAGAATTCCTTTGGCAAATGTGCAATTGGAGAAATCTGCTGGTACCAGGTTGAATAATTCTGAGTGAAGTCCTTGATAGAGAATAAAGAACAAAGGTATCCTTTCCAAGTCACTTTTATGACTAGCCCCAAACCTTAATGACAGGCAAAGAGTTCACACCAATGATTAACCTGAGAATGAAACTCCTCTACAATATTAATTGATCTAATAAAATATTCTTCCTTAGGCTACTTTCACACCTTCATTTTATTATCAAGTAGGCAACCAGTCATAGAAGTTATAATTCTTTTTTTTGTACCCATATTCTTAGATGAAGTAATAGACAGTATGATGAGTTAGCCTTTATAACACTGCTTCAGAGTGTTATAAAAAAAGGGGCTTGCTTATAAAAGAAGGGGCTTGCTTCAGAGAAACTAGGGAAAAATAATAATAAAGTTGTAACTTATATCTAAATAGGAACCGAGGTGAAATTCTAATTCATGGTTTTCAGCATAGGAATTTCAAAAGGATATGGTCTCTCCCTGTACAATATTTTCTACATTTTTGTATACTTTGGGCTAACTTTAATATATTAGTCTCATTCAAGGACACCTTTATCATCCATTCAAGTAAAAAAAAAGAAAGTTATCATCTTAAAAATATAAAACACTTAGTTTTAAACACAGTACAATGTGAAAAATATACTTGAAAGTGGTAACTAAAGCATTACAGTATTCCTAGTACCTTGGACAAAGTTTTGTCACTTTCTGTGCCATAAAGAACTTTGCTGCCATATAAGTAATCTGAAGTTGTAATGTATTTAATCACACAGTATACAAAAGCACCTCCATATTTTAGAGATCTGGGCTTATGTCTGGAGAAAGCATAGAGTGACTTTGCTTCTTTCTTAATGTACAGACACCGTAATAATGTGAGACAAAGCCTTCAGTAAATACTGTCCTGTTCTAGCATAATGAATTATGCTTCATCCACCACTCCCTAAAAGAAGGGGCTTGCTAATTAAGTTGTCTTATGGTAAGCCTGTGGAAATGTCAGTTCTTCTTTTCAGGTTAAATGCACCAACAAAACCCACTCATAGGAATTCACTTGTATATGTTTAAATTACATCGTACCTACTTTGATTTCTTTTTTTTTTTTTAAACCAGAGCACTGTTTATCTCTGGCTTATGGTAGTGTGTGTGGGGGGTGTGAACCTGGGACTTTGGAACCTCAGGCATGAGAATCTTTTTGCATAACCATTATGCTATCTATCCCCCCTTCCTACTTTGATTTCTTAAACTTAATAGATTATAAATAATCTGTTTCAGAAAATTATTATTTTTGTTATTATTTATCAAAGCACAACTCAACTCTGGTTTATGAGAGTGCTGGGGATTGAACCTGGTCATTTGAAGACTGGTGCCTGAGTCGTAAAAGTCTTTTGAATAACCATTAAACTGTCTCTCCAACCCATGGAGATATAGTTTATTTTATTCATTCCATGAGAGAGTCTAGAGCATTATTTTATCATATGCCATGCTGGGGATTGAATGTCAGGTTTCACACAATCCAGACCTGTGTTTTATGTTTGTTCCTTATTGTATTTTATTATGTTATTGAGGATTGATAGTTTATAATACAGTTGATGACACACAGGTACACATCTCTTGTGATAGATGACTGGTTGTTTAGGAGACACTTTCCTAGCCTTGAAATCCTTCTCCATTACACACACACACACACACACACACACCAGAATGCCAACAACCCTTTCTTATATATATATTTTTTCCCTCTTTTCTCAAGAGTTCTTTGCTTTGGTGCAATCCACCACATCCAGTCCAAATTTCACCTTGTGTACTTCTTGTATTCATTGAGCTGTTTACCTAGCTACAAAAATAGGTTACTTTAAAAGTCCTTTTGAATTAGATCTCTGTTGAATGTCAGTTTTTTTTAATACAACTGTGTCAATTGTACTATTAGCACATTAATCACATGAGCATAGGCACAGAACATAACATTAATGCACATTAATGATGTCTTATTAATATCATACACATATGCCATATCATCTTCAAGACATTTTCACATGAATATGTCCAAAATAACACTGTCAAATTAGAAGATCGACTTCACTGTTCCCATTGAGAACCAGTGAACACTAAGTCTGAAAGAGATGACATGACATTCATAAAATTACAAGTTACAAATTGTCAAGACAAGCAAATTAAATTAAATTCACTTAACTTCTGGGCAAAAAGTCTTTCTTAAATATATTATCAACTTTGAAAGTCTGTTAATATTGGACTCCTTCCTTTCTACTTAAAATGGTTTGGGCAAATAGCAGTCTGGATGGACTTGCATATTCCCTCATGATATTCTTGTTGTCAGTTCTTCTTCTTATTATTATTCTTTTTTTTTTTTGGCACTATAGCTTTTCATAGTAGCTTTCCATCCTTTCCTCTTTTTAAAGTCTCATTCTATGTTCTGTTGGCTTGGAAACTAATCATCACATGCTTAAAATAATAATCAGCTGTCTTTGGCAGACCATTTTAAAGTAAAATATTTGAGCTCGCAGTTTCTATGTGATATTTGCGTACTCCATAATTTTTTCAGACTGAAAAATCCATGATCATTATTTTTAAAATAACAAAATATAGAAATGGGTTTAAATATGAAGAATAAATATGTGATCCTTAATCCATGCAATCAGATAACAACTCATTATGTTAGTGTAATTTTACTGTAATTACTTTAATATTATCACCATTACTGTGCTTGTCATTGATGTTATTATTTTTTAAAATAGATCAGTTTTGAATCTGCCTTTTGTGTTTAGCTTTTAATTTAAACAACATGCTCATGTCAATAAATACATTTTAAGGTTTTAATAGGTTTGTGGTTTGTATTCCAAATATTTGAGTTTGGAATTATGGGTCACTAAAAATGTGAGGTGTTAACTTTAATCAAGAATGAAAACCAGTAGATGGCTCAGCTGTTAGAGTATTTGTCTTAACTGTGTGGATTTCCAGACCCCATCCTCGTCACAAAATGGGAGCACCGTGGACTACATAAAGGAACTTCATGTATGATGGAGTAGTGATTAGGTGTCTCTCCCTTTCTCTTCACTTTCTTGTCAACATATAGAATAAAAATCAAGATAAGGCATGTCGCCAGATTTCAGGATAATTATTTTTCTATGAAATTATGCTAGTGTACTATTACTGAATTCTCTCAACTTTTTGTGTCAACTGAGTGAAAATATTCCTACAATCAAGAGGATCATCTAACCCAATAAAAATGCCCCAACTTTTTACTAGCAACAAGTATTTATCAGTTACTCAGGATTTTCTTTTCTTGGTCATTTTGCTAAGAAAATATTGATTTATAAGAGAATTCTGATGGGGGTACACTTTTATACCTTTCATTGATAAGATGTTAAAGCACTTCAGCCAACATCAAATTCTCATTTTCCTTCACAACAGGATCCCCAGCTTCTTTAAAAAAACACTTCATTTTATAAACATTTAGAATGTCTATTTTAGGTAGATTCCAGGGAGTCCATAACTTTACTAAATTTTGCCTGACTCCCACAGCTAACAAGCAGGCAGGCTAAAGGCATTGTCTAGGAAGATGGTGTCAGAGTTGGAAATAGAACTAGAAAGCTAGATCTGGACAGCATCCCTGGACAGAGGACTTCACCAATGTACCCTGAAACCCCACTTCTCCAGAGCCTTGCCCAAAAGTGGAAAGATAGAAATGGACTGGGAGTATGGATTGGCTGGCCAACACTCATTTCCAGTGGAGAAGCAGTTACAGAAGCCAGATCTTCCACCTTCTGTATCCATCGGTGATCCTGGGTCCATGCTCCCAAAGAGATAAAGAAAAACAGATCACCCCACCAATGTGTCCTGGAGCTTCCAGAACCTAGAGCCCTGCCCCACTAGGGAAAGAGAGAGGCAGGCTGGGAGTATGAATCAACTTGTCAACGCCCATGTTCAGCAGGGAAGCAATTACAGAAGACAGATCTTCCACCTTCTGCATCCCACAATGGTCTTGGTTCCATACTCTCAGAGGGATAAAGAATAGGAAATCTATCTAGGGAGGGGATGGGATGCGGAGTTCTGGTGGTGGGAACTGTGTGGCATTGTACCCCTCTTATCCTATAGTTTTGTGAGTGTTTTCTTTTTATAAATTAAAAAATAAAAGAAAGAAAGAAATAGATGAGGGAAAAAAAGAATGTTTTCAAGAGAGAGGATTGGATTCCGAATTCTGGTGGAAATTGTGTGGAATTGTACTCCTCTTATCCTATGGTCTTGTAGGTAATTTTTATTTTATAAATAAATAAATATCTCCACTGCCTTCCTATTTTTTAACTTTCTTCATTTCCTACAATATTTGTTGGTCACTTATAATTTTAATACAACATGATTCTATGTGGTTTCATTAACTTTTTTTCAATATTTATTTATTGGCTAGAGACTGAGAGAAATTGAGAGGGGAGGGGGGAAATGGGAATGGGGGGAGAGGGAGAGAGAGAGAGAGGGAGAGAGAGAGAGGGAGAGAGAGAGGGAGAGAGAGAGAGAGAGAGGGAGAGAGAGAGGGAGAAAGAGAGAGAGAGAGAGAGAGGGAGGGAGAGAGAGAGAGAGAGAGAGAGAGAGAGAGAGAGAGGGAAACCTACAACACTCTTTCACCCTTGCAAAGCTTTTCTCCTGCAGGTACTGGGACCAAGAGTTGAACCTGGGTCCTTAAGCATTGGAATATGCACACTTAACAAGGTATGCCAACAAATGGCTTCTTTACAGTGTCTGTTTTCCTTACATACAGTACACCGATGACCTCTGCAAATGTCAATGATTTCGCTATATTGGCTTTTTGGATGTCAATTTTATCCTCAAACAGAAGTAATATATATGTATTCAAAATAAAGCATGTCTGCAAGCATAATATAAGTGAAAAAATATATATATTCCAATGCCTATCATCCTTTTCCTTTTCCACTATTTTCTTTCCTACCCTGTACCAGTATCGTCACTCCTCTCTTTGATTAGTTTCTAGGAAGAAAAGATTCTTAGTTTATTGATGGTTTTCTAAAATGTATAATTATCAACCCCCCAAAAAAAACTTCATTGCTATAGACCCTCAGACATCCATAGATAATTAAATTTTAGAAGGAGAAAATCTTACTCTAACTCTAGTTATTTGACTTGACTGGTAATTAGGACTTCTACCTGGTCTCTGTGGCTTCCTCATGTCTATGAATCAAGAAGGAAAGAAGGGAATGACACCGTTTGTTGGTTTTATTCCCGCCTGACTACTAAAAGAACATCTGATTCCTCTTTTTACAATCTAGGTGAAGAAGAGTATATTTTGAATATATATATATATATATGGGTATCTTTTGCTATCAATGTGTTCTATGAATAAATTCAGTGGAAAACTATAACAACTTAGACCAGGTAAGTCTACTAATGGAACACAGCTTTCAAAAATGAAAAGCAACGATTGCCACCTCAACATGCTTCACCTCAGACTATATCCAGAGACTTCACGTGTGGAATGACAAGCCTTCAATTTCATTACTCGGGTGAGACCTTTCCTTTCATAGTACACTCTAATTTCATCTCAGGTAGTTCACTTTCTAACAAAGTCCCATAATCTAGATATACACCAGTTTCTGTGAGAGAGAGCTTATGTGCACACGTATCCATAAACTACTGCAAAATATATACCTGAAAGCAGAAGTACACTAGAGTTTGCAGTGAGTACCTCCCTAACACTTCCTCTCCACTACTCCAAGCTTGGGATCCATGATTGCTCAACAAATTGTTTGGCTTCATATGTTAACTCTCTTTTCAATCACCAGGTTCCAGATACCACCAGGATGCTGGCCAGGCTTCCCTGGATTGAAGACCCCACCAATGTGTCCTGGAGCTCAGCTTCCCCAGAGACACACCTTACTAGGGAAAGAGAGAGGCAGACTGGGAGTATGGACTGACCAGTCAACGCCCATGTTCAGCGGGGAAGCAATTACAGAAGCCAGACCTTCTACCTTCTGCAACCCTCAACGACCCTGGGTCCATTCTCCCAGAGGGCTAGAGAATGGGAAAGCTATCAGGGGAGGGGTTGGGTTATGGAGATTGGGTGGTGGGAATTGTGTGGAGTTGTACCCCTCCTACCTTATTGTTCACTAATCCTTTCTTAAATAAAAAATTTAAAAAAAAGAAAACTTATGTTATTCAATCAGGTAAAGAACCGAGATAAACTGAGATGCATGACATTATTATCATGAACACCTATTTTTATTGTATAATGACTATAGTCATATTATATGTTTATATTCTATATCAAAATGCCTGTTTTCTGTTTTTTGAGTTTTTTTTATTCTTTATCATGTCTTCATGAGATGGATAGCCTTTACATTAGTGTAAGTTTTGGTGATTTGGTATCATAGCATTTAAGGTATAGAATATCAAGAGAAAAATCAACATCAATCTAACACTTTATCTTCATTTCCATTTTTACTGATGGCAAGATAGTCATATCATGTTAGGTGGAAATAAAGCCTTGGGAGTATGTGTTTCTCTCTTTTTTTAAAATTTTATTTTGAGATTAACTGAGGTTTTGGAAAATTGGAGCCAAATTGACTGGGGTGATGAATGCCTCTATGGCTGTTATTTGTGGATGTCTACATATTGTCTCTGTATGAGCATAGAATGTCAAACAGTACAGTGAGTATAGTTGTTTATTCTCATCATGTCTTGGATTTTCACGCTCACACTTGGAGTCGCACCATTAGTGCCATTGTTTTTAGATTTCAGACGCAAGCTTAAACTCATCATATACTCTCCTGGATCTTCATCTTCCAGACAACAGATTTTAGGATTTCCTCAAATTAGTAATCATCTTAGACAATTTCTACAACAAATTTGCTTAACATTCTATTCTACTCTACTGTTACTTATCCTATCCTATCCACCCTTTTCTATTTTCTCTCTCTTTTCTCTCCTCCACAGTATTCTATTCTATTAGTTGTGTTTTCCTGACAACCAGGAAAATAGTAAAAACTTCATTTATCCCGTATCAAATTCTTTCTTCTATTCATTGGCCCAGATATTGTACTTATCTGTATAAAACCCCTAATTTGATTTCAATTCACTGCTGTATCAAAGATAAATAAATACAGTAAAAAAGTAACCACCTTGGCTAGGTAGATAGCATAATGGTTATGCAAAGTGACTCTCATGCCTGAGGCTCTGAAGTCCCAGGTTCAGTCCCCCGCACCATCATAAACCAAAGCTATTCAATGCTCTGGTATATATGTATATAGCCACCACAAAATCATGATAATTATTTTTTATCCTGGGGCCAGCTGGTGGTGCACCTGCTTAAGTGCACAAGGATCCAGAAGGAAAGCTTCACAAGTGGCAAAGCAGTGCTGAAGTTGTCTCCCTGTCTTTCTCCTCTATACCTTAATCTCTTTCTCTGTCTATAATTTTATCTCTCTCCCTATTATATATATATTCTCTCCTGCCAGCCTGTATGAGACAATCAGTGAAAACCTTAATATTTCATGTTAATTTCATCATTTCCTCAACTCAAATCACTTTGCCAAGTGAAATAGGTATAAAATTTAAATAACACAAATACAGAAGAACACCACGTCTTGCTCTTAAAGTCTACACCTTACAAAACATATAGTTTTAAGCACGTTAACATTTTAGACTCTTACACACATATTTCTCTTCATAAGTTGATTATTTTCCTTTATGTTTCTCTCCCCTTTGATCTTGTGCACAGTGTTAGGCTTCCAGTAAAAGAATATTACAGGGAGTCAGGCAGTAGTGCAGCGGGTTAAGCACATGTAGCACAAAGAGCAAGGACACGTTAGGATCCTGGTTTGAGCCCCTGGCTCCCTACCTGTAGGAAAGTCATTTCATAGAGGGTAAAGCAGGTCTGCAGGTGTCTTTCTCTCCCCCTCTGTCTTCCCCTTCTCTCTCCATTTCTCTCTGTCCTATCCAACAACGGCAACATCAATAACAAGAGCAACAATAAAAACAACAAGGGCAACAAAAAAGAAAATAAATAAATATAATAAAAAAGTTAAAAGAAAAATAAAATTACATTATGCCTGCCCTGCAACATCACAATGGTTTTAGCAAGAAACCTTGGGATTCTCATACTTTTTACTAACTCATGAGTGAATATAAAAGTAAACTATGAATACTACTATAAACTGAAGTGAGAGTTCATGAAATTGTTCCATTTTCCTTCTGGCTAGAAGTAAAGAGAGAATGAATGAGTGTATGAATTAGTGCCTGTGAGTAAACATGTGTGTGTGTGTGTGTGTGTGTATGTGTGTGTATGTGTGTGTGTCTGTGTATGAAGGCATGCATGGTTCTATGTAAATGTTTGACCTGAGAGATGAGCTTTTTTTTTTAAGAGGAAAATAGTTTTGTTGGGTATTAAGACATTTGCACAATTTGTTTAATTATTTATTTTTATTTTTTTATTTATAAAAAGGAAATATTGACAAAACCATAGGATAAGAGAGGTACAGCTTTGCATAATTCCAACCACCAGGCCTCCATATACCAACCCCTCCCCTGATAGCTTTCCTATTCTTTATCCCTCTGGGAGTATGGACCCAAGGTCATTATGGGATGCAGAAGGTGGAAGGTCTGGCTTCTGTAATTGCTTCCCCGCTGAACATGGGCATTGACTGATTCATCCATACTCCCAGCCTGTCTCTCTCTTTCCCTAGTGGGGAAGGTTTCTGGGGAAGTGAAGCTCCAAGGCACATTGGTGGGGTTGTCTGTCCAAGGAAGTCTGGTCTCATCCTGCTAGCATCTGGAACCTGGTGGCTGAAAAGAGAGTTAATATACAAAGCCAAACAAACTGTTGGACAGTTATGGCCCTAAAGGCTGGAATAGTGCAGGTGAAGCCTTGGGGGGTGGGGTCCTCCAATTTGTAGATAGCTAGTAGGCATATTTTAGTTATATTTCAAAGGGCCTGTAG
This sequence comes from Erinaceus europaeus, assembly GCF_950295315.1. Lineage (NCBI taxonomy): Eukaryota > Metazoa > Chordata > Mammalia > Eulipotyphla > Erinaceidae > Erinaceus > Erinaceus europaeus. The sequence continues at coordinate 117,803,972 of NC_080169.1, read as the reverse complement.
CTATATTAGTTTTTTTTTTTTTTTGCCTGAGCCTGAAATCTGTTATGCAGGTGAATCCTAATTATTGTATGGGGAGATGATGTCATGGCTGGGAAAAAGACCAGAAAGCTGGATCAGGGAAGTGAGTAGCTCCCTAATGTGGGAAAGGGGTATAAATATTACTGTAAACCTCATCAATAAAAGAGATGAGCCTTTGAACTAGAGACTCAAATTTCTTCTTAGTTCCCTGTCTACCCTGATAGGAAGCCAATACCGGTCTCAAGCATTCCAAAACAGCCTGAAAAATGATCTTATTACACTGTCCTAAATAATAAATGATGTGTGCAAATAGCCCTATCTAGGAGCAAATACTACTCTTGATACAATTTTCTCCTGACTCTTTTAGAAGGGTTGGCTTTTGGGGGTCTTTTGTTTCACCTAAACAGTATCAGGGAGAGGAAGGAAAGACTTTTGCTATGTTGACAGTTTTGGGTAGTTTTCCCTTGACAAATAGTGGCAGCCTTTCAATTTGATCCAAGTATGTCTGTTTTTATTCTCAATCCCATCTCAAAATGATTATTGTATTTTCTTATTGGCCTTACACTGACTAATTTTTATACAGAATATTGATTTCTAATTTTGCTCCTGGCAGCTCATCATTCAGCTTGTAAGTTACATCACTCATTCTATGAACTGAACTTTCAGGTTGTCCATCATAGGTCTTTATTCTAAGCAACATTATCTCCTTTCTATATGCCTCAAGGCTTTCTGCCTCACCAAAGATTTGCCTTGCTTAAACTTGTGTTTTCTTTTATTGCAAATGAGATATTAGCTTTATTATGGGGCACATAGAAGGATTGATCTGAGAAAATAATTTTGCAAGAAGCAGGAGCAAGCTACTCAGTTAATCATTATATTGTAGTAGTTGTGGAAAGTGCATACTCAAGACTTTCCTAACCAGTGAGGATGTGGAACTCAGAGCTCCATCCTCTTTGTAAAAGAGCTTCTTTTCCTCAAACCACATACGGGCTTCTATTAGCACTGTGACATCTGTTTCTCTTGAATGGGAAGTGAAGGAGGAAGAGATAAATATATATTGAGCAAATATAGAAGCAGTGGAAGTAGAAGCAGAGAGAGACTTACACAATCACAGACCGCCTGTCTCTGCAATAGTTATGCTTCCTTCACAGTTTTTTTTTTTCTTAGTTTGCCTCAAGGCTGAAGCTGGATCTGAGAGTCTTTGAGCTCATGGGGTCCCACATAGGCCTTCCTCAGGCATGGTGGGGAGGTAGAATAAAGAAAGGAGGCACTTTTCCCATACTTGGTTAAACTGGTGTCAGCAGAATTCACTTATCCTTCCCTCCACTCTCCTTGCCTTTACAAGCCTTTCTGTACATCACTGCCACACTAATCTTCTAAAGGAGAGCTTTTATCATGTCACTCCTGTGCCCAGGAACCGGGAGAGGCTGAGAATAATGGCACTAATGCCTCACATTAGCATAGTGTCTTCCCATTAACAAAATGCTCTCACATATGTTACTGCTTTTCCTCCTAACAATAGTCTTCCCTATTCTTCATAGAAGTCCAAGCTCCTACTGCTTAGCACAATATTAACACTTTCTTGACTAGTTCCAGAACTTTCTATAATTTCTTCTTCCACCAAACACATGAGGGCGTGCGTGTGTGTGCGCGTGCGTGCACACACACACACACACACACACACACACACACACACACACACACACACACACGGAAGCTTTGGTGCTGATCTATATTCCATCTCTCCCTCTGGTCTTCTCTCTAGCTAAAAAAGTTGGCCCAGAATGGTGAAGCCCCAGAAATTACAAAATTTAAAATAAAGGGGAAAAAAAAAAGCTGATAGCATAATGGTTTTGCATAGAGACTCTCATGCCTGAGACTCCAAAGTCACAGGTTCAATTCCACACACCACAATAAGCCAGGGATGAGCTAAAAATGAAAAAATAAAATAAATAAATAAAGTAAACTGATATTTGCCTTAGTCCGGTCCTTTGCCTAGAAATGTTTCTGGCATCTCACCCCCAGCCCCCTTACACACACACACACACACACACACACACACACACACACACACACAGTGTTGTTTCAGTCCTTGCTTACATCTCAGGAAATAATTTCAGGACAGTTGGTTGGGCAGACAGTAGTGTACCCAGTTAAGAACACATAATACTGAATGAAAGACCTACAAGGATTTAGACTCCAGCCCCCACTCCCATAGGCAGGGAGGACACTTCACAAGCAGTGAAGCAGATCTACAAGTGTCTATATTTCTCTTTCCTCTCTCAATTTCTCTCTGTCCTATCAAATAAAATAGAAAAAAGATGGCTACCAGGAGCAGTGGATTGCTAGTGCTGGCACCAAGTCCCAGCAATAACTCTGGAGGCAAAAAAAAAAAAAGAATTTCAGGACATAAACTCCATTAGTGGTAAGAACAGATATGTACTAGATGCATAGAGAGGAAAAAAGACCCAATAGCCAACAAACGTTGTCCATGCAGAGACAGAGAACAGAGAGAGAGAGAGAGAGGTGTGAACAGATGGTGCAAAGCGCAAGGACCAGCTAAGGATCCCGGTTCAAGCTCCCGGCTCCCCACCTGCAGGGGAGTCGCTTCACAGGCAGTGAAGCAGATCTGCAGGTGTCTGTCTTTCTCTCCCCCTCTCTGTCTTCCCCTCCTCTCTCCATTTCTCTCTGTCCTATCCAACAATGACGACAGCAATAATAACTACAACAAAAACTAGGGCAACAAACGGGAATAAATAAATAAATATTTAAAAAGAGAGAAAGAAAGAGAGAAGGAAGGAGAGAAAGGAAGAGAGAGGTAATGAAAAAAAAGAAAGACCCAATAAACTAAGCAAAGACCCAATAAGCTAAGCAGAAGACATCCTCATTATGTCAGGGTTAGGGAGACCAACAAGTAGAGACTCTGCACCAAAGTCTGGGCTTTCCCTTGATTATGTGTTGTGTTTGCCTCTCTAGACCTTTTTTTTTTTGTAGTTTGTGGGTTCAAATATTGTCTGTGCAGGTAGGATCACTTGTGATTTTCTAATGTGGTTTAGATGATAGAGGCAGAGAGAGACAAAATAATGCCCAAACTTCCTTTAATATCATAGAGCCCCACATATGACCCAGGCTCTAAACTTAGCTTTCTATACACTTTCTCAGTAAGCATATGTGCATTGTTTTATCTATCCCAGCACCAAGGCAAACCCCTTTCCCTCAGCCATGCCTCTACACACCTTGGATGTACAATCTAGACCTGAACTTCAAAGCATTTTGTTCTTACTGAACCCTTGATTGCAAGACTTTCTCAGGTTGATGATTCTGACCTGGAACTTAACACAAAACTGGAGCATCTCAAAAATCAAGGAGCATGAGAGAGGCTGCTTCAGAACCAATTATAATCTTGTCTTCCTTTCTATATAATAATAGCCCAATCATCTCCACGTGATCAAACTCTTAATATCTGCCAGGTTGTAACTCTGTCCTTGCCTGATTTTTCCTTGGCACTTTCAAATGCCCAGGTGACAGTTGGAAAAAAAAAGATGTTCCATTGTTCGCCCTGTATCTTAATTTTATATGAAAGCCAACTGTTCTTTTCATTGTTACTTCTTTTTAAAAAATATTTTATTTGTTGACTTATTCCCTTTTGTTGCCCTTGTTGTAGTTATTACTGTTGTTGTTATTGATGTTGTTGTTGCTAGCTAGAACAGAGAGAAATGGAGAGAAGAAGGGAAGACAGAGAGGGGGTGAGAAAGTAGATACCTGCTTCACCGCTTGTGAAGCAACTCGCCTGCAGGTGGGGAGCCAGGGGCTCGAACTTGGATCCTTAACGCAGGTCCTTACACTTGGTGACACATGCGCTTAACCAGCTTTGCTGCTGCCTGATTCCCTCATTGTTACTTCTTATAGGTAAGGTATTCTTTTTTATTTCCCCCTCTCTCTTGCTATTTTCTTGTGTTTGGTGACACATCTCTCATATTTTGTTTGTTCTTTTGCTCTTGATGTTAAAATAAATTAAGTAAAAACATATATACATATATAATTTTCAGAATTTTGACTCTAATATTATTTGCTGTGATTTTCCTTGAATTCATGCTGTGTGGAATTTCCTCAACTAGCTGAACTTTTCAGTTTGTCTTTTGGTCAATTTGTTGAAATTTTAGCCGTTACATCTTTAAATATATCTTTACCTCTACACATTTTCTACTCTTCCCAGACTCTGATGTCATAAAAATGAAATATATTTTATAATCTCAAGGATCCTTGAGAATGTGTTTTTGGGGGTCAGTAAAAATATTTACATTGTGTGGTGCTTTGTCATGTGTGTGTCCTGGTTCAAATTCACCCCTAAACACACACTGAAAGAAGTTTCTCTGTGCTATGGTCTCTCTCTGTCTCTCTCTGTCTCTCTCTGTCTCTCTCTGTCTCTCTCTCTCTCTCTCTCTCTCTATATATATATATATATATATATATATATAAATTTTAAAAGAAAAATTTTAAAATTCTGTTCTTTTTCTTGATTATTTTATATTATTATTATTATTATTGTCTTTTCTTGGGTTCTGGTCCTCTTTTCCATATTGAATGAGAGAGAGGAGGACACAGCATGGAAGCACGTTCTGATGAGATGGTAGCTGGCTAGAAGTTGAGTTTTTACATAAGTTCCTCCTCCACCTCCCACTCCACGTCTTCCTCCTCTTCGTCCTCCTCCCACCCTCCTATTCTTTTTTTTTTATGTCCTATTTGAATGATTTTTATAGTACTATATTCTGTTTGACCTTTTATTATTTTTGTCTTTCCATTTCAACTATTATATTTTTTAGTAATAAAAGTTTCATCTGGGTGAACAGGTAAACATTTCCATTGGTAGAGCATGCCTTGCATGCCTGAGGCTTCTAACTGGATTCTCAGTATCACATACCCTGGAGTTGCCTTTTAATGTCTCTTTCTCTTTCAGTCTTTCTCATATGAAACTATCTTGCATAAGATAAATAAATCTTTAATAGAAAAAATATTTTCATTTTGTTATTATTACTTTTTTTATTATTATTATTTTGCTTGTGAGGCGACCCCCCCCCCTGCAGTGGGGGAGCTGGAGGGATCAAACCAGGATCTGTATGCCAGTCTTGCACTTAGATCCATGCAATTTGCTCCATGTGTGGTTATTCGGCTAAGCTACCACCCAGCCCCCTATTTTGTTATTTTTGTAACCTCTCCTTTCTTTGAAGTGACTTCCTATTTCCTTAATGACAAGATATTTATTTATTCATTTATTTGTTTGTTTATTAACACCAAGGTTATTACTGGAACTTGGTACTTGGCCAATGACTTCACCATTCCCACAGGGATTTATGTTTTTCATGGAGACAGAAAGAAATAAAAAATGAGAGAGATAGAGAGAAGAGAAGAGGAGACAGGCAGAGAGAGAGAGAAGAGAGAGAGAGAGAGAGGAATCTGTAGCATTACTACACCACCCATGAAGTACCCCCTTGCAGGCTGATAGTGCTCTTGGCGAGATTTTCTATGGTCTTGCCTATTGTATGCTTCATTGCAAGTGCTTGTAGAAATGCCTTATCATGGCTAATTTTAATTCTTTGTCAGATAGTTATAAAAGCTCTGTCCTCTCAGGTTTGATGTCTACTAATTTTCTTTGTCCATCTAAGTATGATATACATTGTGTTTATCTAGGGCAATTTTAACTGCTTTGTGAGCTATATTACAAGACTTTGGAGCATATGTAAATCTTCTATTTTCATTAGCTTCTATTTTCACAGCTTCAGAAAGAAGGGAGGTGAAGTTATGCCATGTTCTCACTGCCAGACAGATGTAGGTTTTCCACTTCATCTTCTTGACACCACAGGGCATAAAGAAGGAACGAGAACAGTAGTATTATTCTTAGTCTGACTGGTAGCAGAGGTCTTTACTCTCCATTGACTTCATCTGAGACTATTCCAGAAAATCAAATTAGGAGATACTGGGCATAACTTCTGATCATGGATGAGGCTTTGGTCTGTTTCTCTTCAGTGGGGCACAGTTTTCTAAAAGTTCACAAATGCCAGTAGCACATTTCCTTCTGACAATAGTAGTGCATGCAAACATAAATTCCTTAACATGTTTCAAATTATCTTCCATGTTCTAAATATAATACATGAAATTCCTCAAGAAATACATGAAAATAGATATTTTAAAAATTAATCAAAAGCTTTTAGGGGGTCAGGCAGTGGTGCACCTGGTTAAGTGCACATAATTTAAGCACGAGAAACATGCAAGGATCCGGGGTTGAGGATCCGGGGTTGAGTCTCCGCTCCCCAGCTGCAACAGGAAAGCTTCACAAGCAACTAAGCAGGTGTGCAGGTGTCTATGTTTCTCCCTCTCTCTCCTTCTCTATCTCGCCCTCTCCTCTCAATTTCTATATGTTCTATCCAATAGAATAGAAAAAAATGGCCAACAGGAGCAGTGGATTTATAGTAACAACACTGAGACCCAGTGATAAACCTGGAGGCAAAAAAAAAAATCTAAAATAAATACTGAATATTCTCAGAGGATGACTCTTCATTGGTTTAAAAGTCATTATTCAGAAATAGCACTAGTGAGCCAGAAATTTTTATCAGGGAAGTTAATAATAGAGACAGGAGGGTATATAACTAAGGCAGCAGTATCAAATACAGTTGCTTGTTATTCTTTAAATTTCTTATGTAAGTTATCCTTATCTATTAATTTAGATCAGATAGACATTTCAATATTAAAATATAATGAAATAGCATCTTGTTTATTTGACTGAAATATTAAGAGCTTGTTTACTACATATAACATGCAAATTTTCAAATCTAATAACTAAGAAAATAATCCAGACACTGAAAAAACAAAGTATGTTTTCAAAGCGTGAACATACTGAATGGCCAGGAAATCTAAATTCTACTCGTTGTCATGCTTTAAGGAATGTGGTGAAACTACTAAGATCTTTCCTTGATCTGCCAAAGCAGAACTTGGACTAACAGCTTAGCTCCATGATACAATCCTAATGCTTTGTACATAAAAGTTATGGTCAATAATAACATCTATGGATTAGAACAACAGCCCACGTAGATATAGAGTGATTCTTTGCCAATTGTATAACCTATGTTTGAGCCTGTTTCTTTGCCTAGTTCTGCCTTTCTCTCTTTATCTCTATGTCAAAAAAATCAGTCCAAAGTGGTGAAAGCCTAGAGATGCCCAAATAATAATAGTAAGAGCATTAATATTTAATCATTGTTATGTAATATTATGTGAAAGGGAATTGTAGAACTAGACATTGTTTTCAAAACAATAAAATATTATTATTCCATCTTGTAGAGATGAAGTACCCACCGGTTCCATCTTTATTACCAGTTCCTTCTGTTCAGGAGATAGAATAACACATAACAAATAAGTAAGAGATGATTTGTAAAACGATAATAGAGATTGTAGATATAGATTAGCTATAGCTATAGGTAGAATGTGATAGATAGCCTTGACTCAAGTTATTGTAGAGTTTAAAAATCAGCAAGAAAGCCCTCTGAGAGGAAGCATAGAGGGTAGCTTGTTGGATTGGGTACATGAGATAATTGTGTTAGATCTTTCTTACTATTCCTGTTTGACTCCCTCTCCTATCCCATCTCCATATCCATCTCTATCACCCTCTCTCTCTCTACTAAATACTTAAATAAATTTTTAAAATAATTAATTAATTGAAAGCACCCATAAAGCAGAAAAACAATGGCTGGTGAAATAGGAGCTGGTAGGGCTTCTAAGCTACAATCTTGACACAAAAATCACTTTTCACCTAGAAATCGTAGGTTCTTTAGACATTCAGCAGATGAATGGATACCATCTATATTGTAAGGTGTAATATTTATGTAAATTAATGAGCTATAACTGTTCATCACTTCTGCAACATTTCTACATAGTATCTACATTAGTCTTTGATCAAAGAATTGGTGACATGACCTATTAAAGTTGACATATATAATTGACAATTTACAATGATGATATTTATCAAGTATAGTACCTGTTAACACCTAGAATATTTCAGAAATTACTTTTGGTGCTTTGAATGCTCACTTTCATGTAATTCTCAATCCAGTCTTACAAATTCTTAGTTGCTGTCTTCACTCAATACACGAGGAAACTGACTGGAAAAAAATTGCCAAAGTCACAAAGTCAATAAATACTAAAGTCAGACTTAAAATGCCAATTTACTTCAGTGTAAAATGTGACAAAATGAAAATTTGGGAGGTGAGAGAATCAGAAAAGTCATCTTTAGATGCCTTTATACTAACTAGCTTTTGAACTTAAGGGAAGCATATATAATAAAGAGCTAGAGTTGGCCTTTCTCTAAAAATATTCTCAGATTCTATTTGACACTGCTCACATTTACCTGTCTTTCTTCTGGAATACATTATTTCCTCTTAAAGGCTATGCACTTCACTGGAGTGTGGAGTTGGGTTGTTCTCTCGAGCTGCGTAATGAACATTTTGTGCTGGTTGATTATTCAGTTACAACAGAAAGGAGACAAACCATTATAAGGAATTATGTATCTCCACACTGGAAGGAAACCCTGTGATTTTGTTTTCCCTATCAGCCTTTCCATCTGTGCTTGTATTATCATGAAACAAAACACAATTTAATGAATAGGGATCCACACAAACTGAAGCACACAGAAAAACTGGCTGAAGCCAGATGGTGAATTATACAGAGCTTCACACAACACTTTTTTTCTCCCTAGGTATCTTGGCCCAGTATCTACTTACTTCAGTAACAGAAAGCAAGTTTATAATACCATGACCTCCGGCTGAGTCAATGCAGTTATGAAAGAGAAGACTGGATGCCTTTTTGTCTCATACATCAACAGTAACGCTGCTAGTTAAGATCCATTTGTAGGATCTTTATTATTGCTGATGATGTCAGAGAGAAGGAACTGAGTCTGATTAATAGATTGCAGGTGAAATTTACAGCACTGGCACGTAAAAATGATCTTCTAATTTATAGACTGAGAGCATTCAATACAAAAGTCACTGCCAAGTGAATAAATATGTTTGAAACTCACCAGATCTCTTCAGAAATCGATTTTCTATTTCTAATTATAATTTAAATGTCATTAAAAAGATTCTTGCCTTGCTATTTGACGTACATTTTTGGTATGTTAAGATCATTTGTTTTCCTGAGAATTATTAAATAGACCTTCTACAAGGACATCCTCTTGTTTTCATAACTTTTCACAAAACAACAGAATATATGTGTATGTTTGTAAACTATATGTATGCTAACACATACAGAACACGTGTGCAGCACGGATATATAGAATATAACTTACTATAATTCAAAACATAATTAGTGATAATGTCATTCTCAATTATGGGGTCAATTGCCTATCAGTTACATTTTTCAGAAGTTAAACCTGCCTAAACTTTTGTCTTTTACATTATTCCTCTTTATATCTTTTATTTTTGCTTCATCATGAAAAAAGATCAAAATATGAAATATTTCTTCATGTAAATCCTTTTTTTCCCCTAAGAGGTATGAACGAAACTAGAATGTTTTCTCATATGAAGTAAAGAGAACTATTGTAACATGCAGAAGTCATATGTCTTCTTGCAATGCCAATCATTTACTTTCACTTCTAATCAACTCATCACCTTTATATTGACATCTGTATGGAAAGACACCTGATACTATTTTTGAACAAATTGCAAAATGAACAAAAGTGTCCAAAACCAGTTCATTGCACTTTTTTTCTCACATTCTAATTCTGTATTTTCTTTGTTGACTCCAAGATGACCTTCTTTCTTTCAGAGTTAATAGAAATGGTGTTTTGTTCTCATTCTTTATTTCAACAGGCATTTTATGGATGCTATTCTTCTACTCAACCTTCTATATAACTGTTTTATTTCAGTGTCAGGAAAAGCTTTCAGAAAACATTGAAAAAGCCCAGTAGTGGTGTAAATCTCTGTGCATAACATATGACATAACCTCCAGAAAAATTTCTTTAATTTTGATTATGTATACAATATATTAATACTCATTTGTTTTTTTTTTATTTTTGTCACCAGGGTTATTGTTGGGGCTCGGTGCTTGAACTATGAATCCACTGTTCCTTGCAGCCATTTTTTTTCCATTTTACTGGATGGATAGGACAGAGAAAAACTGGGGGGAGTAGAAAGAGAAGGGGAAAGATAGACACCTGCAGTACTGCTTCACCACTTGTGAAGCGACCTTGTCCTCCTGCAGGTGCGAGCCAGAGACTCAAACTGGGATATTTACACAGGTCGTTGCTGTTCGTAATATGTTTACTTAATCACCAAAAACCCCCATGTTAATTTTAAAGCTATATTTAAAAGGTGATCAAAACAGGCCACAGTGGAGTAAAACTAACATTTAACAACAAACAGAAAATTATTAAAAGTCACAGAATTTGGAAACTAAACAACATACTCCTTAAGAACCACTGGGTCAGAGATTCACTCAAGCAGGAAATTCAAATGTTCCTAGAAACAAATGAAACTGAAGACACAACCTATCAAAATATTTGGGACATGGCTAAAGCAGTACTGAGAGGGAAATTTATAGCCATACAATCACATATTAAACACCAAGAAGAAGCTCAAATGAACAACCTTACTGCACACCTCAAGGACTTAGAGGAAGAGGAACAAAGGAACCCTAAAGCAACCAGAAGGACAGAAATCACTTCTTCTTCTTCTAGCATTTGCCCTTCTTCCGTAGACAGTTAATGGCTTTGAAAGTGACTGGGATCCATGTGGATTCAGTCAGCTAGGAAAGATCGTCAGTTTCCCCAATGAATGGGTACTCACGGGATGCACCACGGGAAGGTCGATCCAATGCATCCCACAGAAATCACTAAAGTTAGAGCAGAAATAAACAACATCAAAAATAAAAGAACCATACAAAAGATCAATGAAGCCAAATGTTGGTTCTTTGAAAGATTAAACAAAATTGACAAACCCCTAGCCAGACTCACCAAACAAAAAAGAGAGAAGACTCAAATTAATAGAATTGTAAACGATGGAGGAGATATTACAACTGACACCACAGAAATCCAGAGAATCCTGCGAAACTTCTATAAAGAACTATACGCCACCAAGCTAGAGAATCTGGAAGAAATGGAACAATTCCTAGAAGCATATGCCCTTCCAAAACTGATGCAAGAAGAACTACAAAATCTAAATGTACCAATCACAGACAAACAAATTGAAACCGTTATTAAGAATCTCCCCAACAACAAAAGTCCTGGACCAGATGGCTTCACAAATGAATTCTACAAAACTTTCAGGAAACAGTTAGTACCCATACTTCTTAAGCTTTTCCATAAGATTGAAGAAACATGAATACTCCCTTCCACCTTCTATGAAGCCAACATCACCCTAATACCAAAAGCTGATAGGGACAGAACAAAAAAGGAAAACTATAGACCAATATCTCTGATGAACATAGATGCCAAAATATTAAACAAGATCTTGGCCAACTGGATACAGCAGCATATCAAAAAGATTGTTCATCACAACCAAGTGGGATTCATCCCAGGAATGCAAAGCTGGTTCAACATCCATAAATCAATCAATGTCATTCACCACATCAATAAAAGCAAAGCCAAAAACCACATGATTATCTCAATAGATGCAGAGAAAGCCTTTGACAAAATCCAACACCCATTCATGCTCAAAACTCTACAAAAAATGGGAATAGATGGGAAATTCCTCAAGATAGTGGAGTCTATATATAGCAAACCTACAGGCAACATCATACTCAATGGACAGAAGCTGAAAGCATTCCCCCTCAGATCGGGGACTAGACAAGGCTGTCCACTGTCACCGTTACTCTTCAACATAGTATTGGAAGTTCTTGCCATAGCATTTAGGCAAGAGAAAGAAATCAAAGGAATACAGATTGGAAGGGAAGAAGTCAAGCTCTCACTATTTGCAGATGATATGATAGTATACATAGAAAGACCTAAAGAATCCAGCAGAAAAATACTGGAAGTTATTAGGCAATATAGCAAGGTATCAGGCTACAAAATCAATGTACAAAAATCAGTGGCATTTCTTTATGCAAACACTAAATCTGAAGAAGAAGACATCCAGAAATCACTCCCCTTTACTGTTTGAGCAAAATCAATCAAATACCTAGGAATAAAGTTGACCAAAGAAGTGAAAGAATTGTATGCTGAAAACTACAAGTTGCTACTCAAGGAAATAGAAATTGATACCAAGAAATGGAAAGATATCCCATGCTCATGGATTGGAAGAATAAGTATCATCAAAATGAATATTCTCCCCAGAGCCATATACAAATTCAATGCAATACCCATCAAAGTTCCACCAAGCTTCTTTAAGAGAATAGAACAAAGACTACAATCATTTATCTGGAACCTGAAAACACCTAGAATTGCCAAAACCATCTTGAGGAAAAGAAACAGAAATGGAGGCATCACACTCCCAGACCTTAAACTATATTATAAAGCCATCATCATCAAAACAGCATGGTACTGGAACAAAAATAGGCACACAGACCAGTGGAACAGAATTGAAAGCCCAGAAATAAATCCCCACACCTATGGACATCTAATCTTTGTTAAGGGGGCCCAAAGGATTAAATGGAAAAAGAAGGCTCTCTTCAATAAATGGTGCTGGAAAAACTGGGTTGAAACATGCAGAAGAATGAAATTTAACCACTTTTTCTCAAGAGTAACAAAAATCAACTCCAAATGGATCAAAGACCTAGATGCCAGACCAGAAACAATCAAATACTTAGAGGAAAATATTGGTAAAACACTTTCCCACCTACACCTCAAGGACATCTTTGATGAATCAAACCCAATAGCAAGGAAGACTAAAGCAGAAACAAACGAATGGGACTACATCAAATTGAAAAGCTTCTGCACATCCAAAGAAACTATCACACAAACAAAGAGACCCCTCACAGAAAGGGAGAAGATCGTCACATGCCATACATCAGACAAGAAACTAATCACCAAAATATATAAAGAGCTCAGCAAACTTAGCACCAAAAAAGGCAAATGACCCCATCCAAAAATGGGCAGAGGAAATGAACAAAACATTGACCTCAGAGGCGATCCAAAAGGCTAAAAAACATATGAAAAACTGCTCTAGGTCACTGATTGTCAGAGAAATGCAAATTAAGACAACACTCAGATACCACCTCACTCCTGTAAGAATGGCATACATCAAAAATGACAGCAGCAACAAATCCTGGAGAGGATGTGGGGACAGAGGAACCCTTTTCCATTGCTGGTGGGAATGTAAATTGGTACAGCGTCTGTGGAGAGCAGTCTGGAAAAATCTCAGAAGGCTAGACATGGACCTTCCATATGATCCAGTAATTCCTCTCCTGGGATTATACCCCAAGGACTCCATAACACCCAACCAAAAAGAGGTGTGTACTCCTATGTTCATAGCAGCACAATTCATAATAGCTAAAACCTGGAAGCAACCCAGGTGCCCAACAACAGATGAGTGGCTGAGAAAGCTGTGGTACATATACACAGTGGAATACTATGCAGCTATCAAGAACAATGAACCCACCTTCTCTGACCCATCTTGGACAGAGCTAGAAGGAATTATGTTAAGTGAGCTAAGTCAGAAAGATAAAGATGAGTATGGGATGATCCCACTCATCAACAGAAGTTGAGTAAGAAGATCTGAAAGGGAAACTAAAAGCAGGACCTGATCAAATTGTAAGTAGGGCACCAAAGTAAACACCCTGTTGTGAGGGGTAGACATGCAGCTTCCTGGGCCAGTGGGGGGTGGGAGTGGTGGGAGGGATGGGTCACAGTCTTTTGGTGGTGGGAATGCTGTTTATGTACACTCCTAGTAAAATGTAGTCATATAAATCACTAGTTAATTAATATAAGAGGGGGAAAATTAATTGTATGTCTCGAAGTTTTTTAAAACACAGACTGAATCTTTTTAATATATAGGTTGTGTAATTGATATGCAGACTCTCTCAAAAGCCTAGACCAAGTAGATCAGAAGCAACCAATAGCACAGCTATATACAAGATACTGGCTACTGTACAGCAAACCCTAACAAAAGGACTTTTCAAAGTTAACCCAATTAACAAATAATGTGATGATAACATTAACTATCGATTGTCTTTTGGAATCCTAAGACAGCAGGAACTTCACATCTCCACTATAGAGCCTCTACTTCCCCCAGTCCTGGAACCATTGTATAGGGTCCACTTTCCTGTATGCCTCTCCAATCCATATAAAATGATATTGCATCTGCCAATCACGACCTAATCAACACAACGATTGCACCTCAACATGCTTCACTTCAGACTGTATCCAGAGACTTGACGTGTGGAATGACAAGCCTTCAGCTTCATTACTCGGGTGAGACCTTTCCTTTCATAGTATACTCTAATTCCATCTCAGGTGGTTCACTTTCTAACAAAGTCCCAAAACCTAGATATACACCAGTTTCTGTGAGAGAGAGCATAAGTTCACATGTATCCATAAACTATTGCGAAATATATACCTGAAAGCAGCAATACACTAGAGTTTGTAGTGACTACCCCCCTAACACTTCTTCTCCACTATTCCAAGCTTTGGGTCCATGATTGTTGGTATGCATGAGACCCCTTCTGTTTTATTTGGTTTAAATCCCCCCTGCTTAACACTATTCTATTTTCATAACCACTTCATTCTATTTACATAACCACTGTTAACAAGTACCACCCTCCCTCCAGGGCATTGGTGGTTCAGTGATAGGATTCTCGCCTGCTCTGCCCCCTCCTTGTCACACTCTGATTTTCACCAGTCACTTTTCTCTCCACCCTCTCTATGTCACATCCTGTTTCCATCCTACTTGGCAAGTATATATAAAGACAGCATTGTGAGTTTTAGAGTATTGTACCTTTAGTTTAGCTTAGCTCGGCTTAGATTGTGCTGCATCCTGCATGAATAAAGAGATACTGCCTACAGCTCAACCATGAATCCCTGGTCGTCTGTTACCCGCCTGTGAAGCCAGCCCATTGAATACAACATAACCTGTCGAAAACAACACATGATTGCTCAACAATTTGTTTGGCTTTGTATGTCTTCTTAGTCACCAGGTTCTAGATGTCATCAGGATGCCAGTCATGCTTCCCTGGACTGAAGACCCCACCAATGTGTCCTGGAGCTCCGCTTCCCCAGAGACCCACCCTACTGGGGAAAGAGAGAGGCAGACTGGGAGTATGGACTGACCAGTCAATGCCCATGTTCAGCAGGGAAGCAATTACAGAAGCCAGACCTTCTACCTTCTGCAACCCACAATGACCTGGGGTCCATGCACCCAGAGGGATAGAGAATGGGAAAGCTATCAGGGGAGGGGGTCGGATATGGAGATTGGGTGGTGGGAATTGTGTGGAGTTGTACACCTCCTAACCTATGGTTTTGTTAATTAAGCCTTTCTTAAATAAAAAAAAAAAAAGGTGATCAAAAGGTGAAGTGGATGTGTGAACATTGAGTGACTATCATGAACTTTGAGTGAACCCTAAAGCGGGCAGCCATTTGGCCTGCTAGCAGGGAGAAACTAAGTGTGAGAGGCTTGTAGGATTTCTGTGAGCTTGAGAGACTAAAAAAGAGAAACTGAGTCTGGGAGACTTTTCCCTCTTGGCTCATTTCTAAGGAGAGAGGCTAACAAGTGGGGTGTATTTCCAGACCTCCATCAAAGGATGGCAGAGCTTCCCTAAGCTCTACCAAGCTTTCACATTGTCCCACTTTCTGGTTCTTTCTCATTTTCATAAATAAGTGGGTTTTTGTTGTTGTTTTGTTTTGTTTTTAATACATAATCACTTTTGTCTTTATATGTAACCTGAATACACCTTCATCGCCACAGTTTATAGAAATAATCACTAATGCCATTATAACATGTATTGGAATTTTTAAAGTTTGTCTGCTCAGGTAGAGCCTCACACATGTGTAAATTAATTGCTTCAAAGCCACTTATTCATTCCCATAAAGGGACATGAAGATTGATTGATAATTGTGTTATACAGAGGTTTATTTTTTTTGTCTCTTTTGGATAGTTATTAACCAGTACTACAGATTTATTTTAATGAGGAGAGAGAGATAGAGTATCACAGGTGTATGCTGTGCTTGCAATAGAGCCTATCACACAATGCACCAAATTTCTGCATGATACAACCAAATTTTCTTTTTTTAAAATTAAAAATAGCCTATACTTTTCTCTAGTCAATTCCTAGGTCATGCACAGTAGAAAACACATACCTCTCAGTTAAAATACTTGGTTATGAAGAAAATTTATGGCAACTTAATTTTTTAAACACTATCCTGCTGGGGTGATGATGTCAGTAATCTTAGTCATTGATATGGAGGTGGGGGAAACTTTGTCCACATTTCTCTTTCCTCGGGTCTTTTCCAGGATGAGAATTATGTGCACACTCTTAAGAAATAAAAGGGCAAGATATCAACTGATTGCCAAGTGATTCATCCCCAAATCAGAAGGGACAAAACACAGATAAAACCTGACCTGCAATTTTGATGCAGTTTATTTTTTGCAGTTATTTATTTATTATAAAAAAGAAACATTAACAAAACCATAGGATAAGAAGGGTACAAGTCCACACAATTCCCACCATCAGAACTCCATATCCCATCGCCTCCCCTGATAGCTTTCCTATTCTTTTTTGGTAGCTTTCCTATTCTTTTTTATTTTTTAATTTAATTTTATTTATAAAAAGGAAACACTGACAAAACCATAGGATAAGAAGGGTATAACTCCACACAATTCCCACCACAGGAACTCCATATCCCAAGCCCTCCCCTGATAAGTTTCTTTTTCATTTCTTTTTTTTAAAAGATTTTATTTATTAATAAGAGAGAAAGATAGAGGAGAGAGAGAGAGAGAGAGAGAGAGAGAGAGAAAGAACCAGATATCATGGGTACATATGCTGCCGGGGATTGAACTCAGGACCTCATGCTTGAGAGTCTGGTGCCTTAGCCACTGTGCCACCTCCCAGACCACAGCTTTCTTCAACAAGTTGTCCTCATACCCATGGCTATCTAATTTGTTCTGATACCCTTTAAGGATTTTATGGTTTTGGGTTTTTTATTTAGGTTTATGATCCATTCTGTGTTACTTTTTGTGAAGTTGTAAGTTCTTTGTCTAGAGTTTTTCTCTCCCTGTAGATATCAAGGATCATTTGTTAAAAATACTGTCTTTTCCCGTTACATTCTCTTTGCTCCTTTATCAAAGATCAGTTGACTATATTTATATAGGTCTATTTCTGGACTCTAGTCTGTTCTACTGATTTGTCTAGTCTTTTCCCCAGAGTTCCTTACTTTTTTAATTAATTTTTTATATTTATTTATTTATTTTATCTTTTGTTGTCCTTGTTGTTTTTTATTGTTGTTATTATTGGTGTTGTCGTTGTTGTTGGATAGGACAGAGAGAAATGGAGAGAGGAGGGGAAAACAGAGAGGGGGAGAGAAAGATAGACACCTGCAGACCTGCTTCACCGCCTGTGAAGACTCCCCTACAAGTGGGGGGCCGGGGGCTCGAACTGGGATCCTTACACCAGTCCTTGCACTTTGTGCCATGTATGCTTAACCCACTGTGCTACTGCCCGACTCTCAGTTCCTTACTCTTAATTCCCATTGTCCCCTTCATAGACTGGGCCCCTGAACTCTGCATAAGTTGTCCTATAACTACTATATATATATATATATATATATTAGAAAGAGAGTTTTTTTAGTACCTTCTAATCTCAAAAGAAAACTGTCTTTTTTATAATTGTAAAAGCTTTAATAATCAATGATGTATTCAAGCCTAATTTTGTTAAAAATAAACTTCTTGAAGATTATATAAGGAATATGCATACAAATATGATTCAAAATTATTATTCAGATAGCTCACCAGTTATCAATTCTAATCAAACACCATTATAATATTACTGTCTATCTTACTCAGCGATGGTCCTTTCCTGAACATTCCAGTACAAAACACAACCAACTTTTAAAATATGAAAATCCACAGAACCAATCTTTCTCTAAAACCCACTTTAATCTTGTGCCTTCCATGACTCTGGTTCACTTGTGATACTTTCGTAACATTTACTGAGAGGCTGTACATTTTGTTAATGTTAGTTCTGTTTCAGTGCAGCTCTGTCTCTTAGAACTTGGCTTTTATTAAATTTTTGACATGATGACAATCTTCTTTCTCCTCACACTACCATCTGAAGTCATCATAGCAATATGGGAAATGCGAATAATTTCACAGCACAGATTTAATCATTGTCTTGCAATGTTCTTGCGAACATTATTCCATGGTGACTTATTTTTATATATTTTTAAAAGTTATCTTTATTTACTTATTGGATAGAGATAGCCAGAAACCAAGAGGGATTGGGGTGATAGGGAGAGAGACAGAGAGATACCTGCAGCACTACTTCAACACTTGCAAAGCTTCCATTCTGCCAGCAAGGACTAGGGACTCAAACCTGAGTCTTGTGCATTGTAAAATGTGAGCTCAACCAGGCCCCTCCATTATGATTTAATAGGAGTGCCCACTCTATCTAATCTTGAAGCTTGAGATCAAGTGCAAAATTTGCTAATATTTATATACGACACATGGAAAAAATTGCTTCATCTTGGAAAATATTTTGTTTGACTTAAATCATGTTTTAAAATTTTTAACAAGCACAGATGTATTTGGGAGTTGTTTTGTTTATTCAAAAGACTTAATTTTACATATGAAATATATTTATATGCCAAAATGGCCTAAAATTATGACTCAGATGTTGATAATTCATTCTATCACAAAGTCACAGAAAACAATATTAAATCATTCATGTATAAATAATTAATTGTACAGGATTTAAATATGTTTTAACTTTTTAAAAATTATTTATTGGGGATATGTTTTACAGTTGACAGTAAATACAATAATTTGTACATACATAACGTTTCTCAGTTTTCCATACAACAACACAATCCCCACTAAGTCCTCTGTCATCCTGTTCCAGGACTTGAAACTCTCCCCTCTTTCCCTTTTATTTTGGTGTAATACACCAATGTTTTAACTTTTTTATTGTACTATTTTTGTTTTCTGTTTCTGTGAGAAGTGGGTACATCTCAGAATGATTTCAACAATAAATTAGATCTTGAGAGCCCCCCCCAGCCACCATCACCCACAAAATTGTCTATTCCTTTGAGGTCTTTTCTGAACCCTAGAATATATTATCATGCTTGGATGTCGTTTCCACAAGTGAGTGCAAGCTAAAAAGGTAAGCATTTCTAGAGAAATTCATGAAAAAGAGACAAAGTTTTCCATTATTTCCTCAGCACTTCTTTTTAAATTATTTATTTCCTTTTGTTGCCCTTGTTGTAGTTGTTATTATTGTTGTTATTGATGTCACCATTGTTGGATAGGACAGAGAGAAATGGAGAGAGGAGGGGAAGACAGAGGGGGAGAGAAAGACAGACACCTGCAGGCCTGCTTCACTGCCTGTGAAGCGACTCTCCTGCAGGTGGGGAGCTGGAGGCTCTAACCGAGATCCCTTCCACCAGTCCTTGCGCTTTGCACCATGTGTGATTAACCTGCTGCATTACCGCCCGACTTCCTCCTCAGCACTTCTAATACATATTTTCATTTTGGTTTACCTTCTCACTTTTATTTATTTATTTATTTTTAAAGAGCCAGAGGTACATGGAGAGGGAAGGGAAATGAAAAGCATTTCCCCTCCACATATGGGCCACGGACTAGAACTCGAGTCCTGAGTCTTTCTCAGGTATGCCAGTGACTAGCATCCATAATAAGGACTTTCTGGAAGGTCTGGGTGGTGATGCACTTAGTTGAACACACATGCTATAATGTGCAAGGACCTGGGTTCAAGGCCCCAGTCCCCACCTGCAGGGGGAAGCTTCGTGAGTAGTCAAGCAGGAATGCAGGTGACTGTCTCCCTCGCTATTACTCCCTTCCCTCTAGATGTCTGGTTGTCTCTATCCAATACATAAATAAAGATAATAATTAAAAATAATAATTTAAAAAATGGGACCAGGTGGTGACTCACCTGGTTAACTGCACACACTATGGGGTGCAAGTACCTGGGTTCAAGCTTCTTGTCCCCATCTGCAGGAGGAAAGCTTCATGAATAGTGAAGCAGGGCTGCAGGTGTCTCTTTGTCTCTTTCTCTCTCTATCTCCTCCACCCCTCTCAATTTCTATCTCTAATAATAAATAAATTAAATTAAAAAAAAATAATTGAAGGCAAGATGGGAGTATGAATCGACCTGCCAATGCCCATGTGGGGAAGCAATTACAGAAGCCAGACCGTCTACGTTCTGCATCCCACAGTGACCTTGGTTCCATACTCCCAGAGGGTTAAAGAATAGGAAAGCTGTCAAGGGAGGGCATGGGAGACAGAGTTCTGGTGATGTGAATTGTGTGGTGTTGTATCCCTCTTATCCTATGGTTTTGTCAATGTTTCGTTTTTATAAATAAAATAAAATGATAAATAAATAAAATACTAATTTAAAAAATACTTCCTCGATAAAAACTTGAGCAAGTACTTCCAACACTAACACTCTTAGTTCCTACCATCTGTTAACTATACCACTTCCTCTTCTCCTGAGTTCCAACTATAACTATATCTGCATGTGCTCCCTTGTTCAAATAAAAACATTGCCAACTCTCTGTTTCCTCTTGTCTTTCTCACATTGCTCTAGATCCTCCCTCTTCCATGTTAACTGTCATTGCTTGTTTACAACCCTCAAAGTCTTACTTAGCTTACTACTGAAATACTTTGTCACTCTGCCCCTGAATCCATATTTCCGATCTATTTTTATAGGAGTTACCAGTGTAGTTGGTACAGCTCCTGGTCCACTATTTTCTCTTTTATTAATTCAACTATATCACACCCTTACTTTAAATGTGAAACTTCTTGAACACATTATAATCTTTAAAGATCTGTGTCAATGGAGTTCTAACATTTTATCAGTCTCTCAATATACTCCTCATATTCAATCTTTTCTCTATCACATTCACACTAACATATTTTACTAGAATATGATGGATAGAATTATTTTCCCCCAGATAGAATCAGAAAGAGTGAAAAAGACCATTGCATTGAATCTTCCTTTGATGTGATAGGGACCCAGCTCAAACTTAAGTCAACTTCATGGCAAAGTAGCATACTATCCAAGTGAAATATTTTGCCCGTCTTATTTTCTAGAGAATCCTTTGTCAAAAGTATTCCTTGTCTCGCTTGTTTCTCTGAGTTGAATACCACTTGAAGGGGATCCGACATTCTGAAATGTATGCAGAGTATAAATTGAATAATATTGTGTCTTTTTAAATGCCTGAGAAGCATGTCTTTTTGTGTTTTGAGAGAGTAGTAGTTTATTTGTGAGATAAAAAATCAGACCTGATAGCAGATTTTTAATATTTACAAGGTAAATGAAGCAGTATAGTTTTTGCTTTTGCAAAAGTATTTGCACAAATGAATGGAGCCTACAGAAAATGTAATATTTTAGTCAGTACTTTTTGAAACAAAAGATAATTTTAATTGTCATTGTAAAAAAGTATATTAGGGTATACTTGACTTCATACATTATATAGTAGATTTCTCTAATACTCATTACTCAATGGAAAAAAGTTTAAGACCACTGTAAAGATCAGAGAATTCAGAAATATTCAAGCAATGGGATCAGGATTTAAATTCCAAAATAATTCACTTAAAATGAAGTGTCTAATTCTGTGCTCTGAGTACTCAGGGCTGAGCTGTAATTGAAGAGTTGTGTCTCATAGATTTATTAACAGTATGATATAATACATTTTTGCATTGGCTAGAGGGAAGAAATTTCACTTTGAAAAGATTTCTCCTTCAAAATGTGAATATCTGGTAATAGGATAGCAAGAATGATATTAGGAATCAATTCCTAATTTCTGTTTATCTTCATAAGGCAGGGTTGAAAATGGCCATCAGATGAGAGAAAACATGATTCTTCTCTCTCTCTCTCTCAATCTCTCTCTCTCTCTCTCTCTCTCTCTCTCTCTCTCTCTCTCTCTCACACACACACACACACACACACACACACACACACACACACACACACACACACACATCTCTCCCCCACCCAGGGAACTTTAATTCAAGGAAACTGATACAAGTTTTCCTGTTTCTTATTCTCATCCACCTTCCCAAGGTCTCTTAGTGAAATCCACTTTAGGAAATGAATGTCAGTATATTTTCATGACATCTCTTGTACAGAATTAGCTTCTATAATGGCACTTACATAGCTTGGTCATAAAATTCAGTGCTCTAAACTTTCCTTTAGAATCTTCTGTACCCTCTCAATTGTCCACTCAAGTTATTCTACAACTGATAAATTCTCCTTTCATACTGAATTTCCCAAGGATCTTACAAAAGTTCTTCTAAGTAAAGTTTTCAGAAAGGAATTCCCTTTCTTTGAAATTTCACTTTATGCTTTCCAGTATATAAGTAAATGCACACATTATAAAAACAAAAACTAAATGCTTCTATTATCAAAATAGAACATTTCAAACATTTAAGAGGGTAGATGTCTTAAAAACCAGCTTAACTGGAGCCATGGTAGTCAAAGTAGCTCTGAAAATTGTAACATAGATGATTAAAAAAAATAAAAAGTATGTTTTTGTTTAACAGCTTTTAAAATTTATTTATTTGGGGGACTAATAGCATACAGTCAAAAGTAAAATACAATGGTCTGTACATGTATAACATTTCCAAGTTTTCTTTTCTTCTTCTTCTTCCTCTTCTTCTTCTTAGTATTATTATTATTATTTATTATTATTATTATTATTATTATTATTATTATTATTATTATTGTCTCCATGGTTATCATTGGGACTCGGTGCCTGTACCACAAATCTACTGCTCCTGGAGGTCATTTTCCCCATTTTTGCTGTCCTTGTTGTTGTTGGATAGGACAAAGAGAAATCGAGAGGAGGGGAAGACAGAGAGGGAGAGGCACCTACAGACCAGCTTCACTGCTTGTAGGGTGACACCCTGTCGGTGGGGAGCTGGGGGACTCAAACAGGGATCCTTTTAATCCTGGTCCTTGTGCTTCATGCCATATGTGCTTAACCTACTGCATTACCACCCATACCTCCCCCCATTTCTCAGTTTTCCACAGAACAGTACAACCCTGACTAGGACCCCCTCTGACATCTTATTCCAGGACCTGACCCCTCTCTCCCCCGCCCCCACTCCAGAGTCTTTTACTTTGGTGCTTGGACATAAACCAACTCCTGTCCAAGTTCTACTTAGTGTTTTCTTTTGTTTTTTAAAGAATTTTTATTTATTTATTTATTTTCCCTTTTGTTGCCCTTGTTGTTTAATATTGTTGTGGTTATTGATGCCATTGTTGTTGGATAGGACAGAGAAAGAAATGGAGAGAGGAGGGGAAGACAGAGAGAAGGAGAAAAAGACAGACACCTGCAGACCTGCTTCAC
The DNA here is from genome assembly GCF_950295315.1 of Erinaceus europaeus. Lineage (NCBI taxonomy): Eukaryota > Metazoa > Chordata > Mammalia > Eulipotyphla > Erinaceidae > Erinaceus > Erinaceus europaeus. The sequence goes on along the minus strand of NC_080169.1, from coordinate 117,780,460 downwards.
CACTTGTGAAGCAACTCCCCTACGGGTGGGGAGCCGGGGGCTCAAACTGGGATCCTTAGGCCAGTCTTTGCGCTTTGCACCACGTGCGGCTTAACCTGCTGAGCCACCGCCAGACTCCCTGATTAGTGTTTTCTTTAGCATTTTTAAATGATATAAATATATATTTCATCTTTACTTTTAATGGCACTACATCAAATCAGAGTTGTCTTCCTATGCAAAGAATCTTTTTTTCCAAGCAAGCATGGATCATTAATCCATTCTTTTTGGTACTTTCCATCTATTTGGGGATAGATCTATTTGTATATATATATGTGTAGGTATAATCTTTGCACCTACATCATCATTATAACATATGCATGTATAATGTTACTTATTCTATTGGTGTATAATAAAGGTCAAAGAGTTTACTTTAAGGAGGGGGCTGATAACAGTCGATCAAACTGAGTTTTCTTTCCACTAGCACTTTTTCCAATATTTGCTCAACACAATATACTATTCCATTTATCACTGCTAGCTTGATCCTGACCTAGGAGCATTTCAGCACTGGCAGCTCTGCCATGCTGGGTTGGTTTCAGTCTGTTCTAGCTTCTTCTGTTTACCCTCTCAAAAGGACCTGCCCTGGTATAAAGTCAGAAGGTTTGCTTTATGTTGGCCCTCATATAAATCACTGTTTGTTCTGTCTGAGTACAGATTTCTTTTATAAATTCACATCTGTGATTATTATTATTATTATTATTATTATACATGCATGTGGAACAAAGTTATCTGGGAGCCTTTTCTGGGGGAATTTTTCAAAGTTGACTCAGGTAACTTGCTTATTTGTGTGACAGATATTTAGAAATTCTGAGAAACCTAAGCTTGGCTGGTTTAATCAGTCCTTTGGCTCATGCAAACTTCAGTCAAAGGAGGCCACGAGAGTAGTTTGAGGCTC